>NC_088207.1:2060548-2360548 GCF_037126465.1 Ornithodoros turicata
CTCCTTCGTCATCGTGAATTGAGGAAGGCTGGAGCAGGGCGCTGCAGCGTAAAAAAATATCCATTGAAAAATACGGCCATCGCCAACCATCATCACTCGTCTTAAAAGTCACGAAGCAAGAAAAAGGGAAAAAATACGGTACGGTATGCTGTGCTGTTATAGCGCATATTATACGAAGACCGCTTAAGGTTCATCCCGACAAATTATTTAGACGTTGAAAACTGCTCTCCAAAGCGTTTTATAGCAGAACGCGAGCTGTACGTATCTCGCTGCTGCACAAGGTAGACCATGAAATAACTACCGCGTACCAACGTCCTTCCAGCTGCAGCACAATCAACATAGGCTACAATTGAATATTCAATACAGGCCACGACTATCACATTGAGTTGGGAGGTCTGCTTCCCATCACTCTATAGGGAACTTAGCGTCGTAGAAGATACTGAGCACACAGCAGGGGTGTTCGAGACGAGCCCTGGCACGTCCGGACGCATAACCTTCTCATGCTGCTAATGTTTCGGATTGTTTCTGGAACGCAGCAAGTGGCTATGCCAAGCACCAGTGAAGTGTCCCGAAGCAAACCGATAGCAGTATTTTTTGTCCACTCGAAATCAATTCTATCAAACGATCAACCAGGATCATCCAAAGGTGTGAAACTGTATGCCTTGTAGAATGTTCAGCTTTTCGACATTGCAGTCGAACAGACATTATTCCTAAGGTGCAGTACGACACATGCTTAGCCTGATAAGCTTGATTAAGCGGACTGTAAAGTGAAACATAACTACCATGTTTTAAGATACCACCATGCAGAAGTTATTTTCATCGCGCACACAAGTCATCACCTCAGTTCTTCCTATTTTTCGCACTGATTAATTCTGAACACTTTTAGAAACTCACATGGAGGCGTTAGGACTGTACTGCACTCCGCAGCGACCCACCCGTCTTTGGATTGTTCGCTTGGTATGGTCAGTACGAAAACCAAGCTCTCCTAGAGATTGTCGTTATCTAGTTTGTAAGATTGTATTTTTGTAAGTTAAGTGTCTGTCCAAAGGGGACTACCTCCATAGGTTGCTCTCCTGCTTGATGACAATGCACCGATGTTGTGGGTGATCTAATCAGTCAACAGTCCAGTAGGGCGTGGGAGGGGAAAACGATAAGGAAGACTCCCTCACTAATTTTGTGAATCATCTAATCAGTCAACGATACAACAACAATCCAATGTTAAGCAGGAAACTGATGTGTATCGCACCGCAGCACTTCAAACACCTCTGAAAACACCAACTCATTCTAGAGAATGAGGCAGAGAACAAAACCGTCTCCTGCGGTCGTGCGGCTGTTCCTTATCATCCGTCACCCCCGTGCGTCAACCAGACGGATGAACACAAAATTGACAACCGTAGGGGTCATGCAGTGAGCGCATTGTTGTATTGCTCTGCGCAAAAAATATGTAAACCGAAATCAATTAATTACTTGGAAAAATTACCAAGTGTCGACGCCTTTTTTTTTTAAATATGTTTCGCTGAAGGTCCCGGCGCGTAAACCAAAGGCTCCGTAAACGCACGAAATAAAATTTGAAAGATAGAATGTTTATTTAATTAGTGAGCGTTTGAGATTCATCGTATACGTTGTCATCTCCAGCTGTCCGCATCGATAATGGAGTCGCTGGGGGTACTGGGAGACGACTCTCGAGCGTCTCTGGTTTTTCAATGTTGGAATTTTAGAACGAATGATGTACGTAGCATATAGGGATAATGTCACGAAAGCCGCGTCGTTGTATTTTCGCCCACCAAGAGTCGACTTCCGAGTAGCTCAAGTCCAATAAACGAACACAATCAGAAACCATAAGCAAGGGTGTCTGTGAGTATATGTACGACCGGTTGCGTCTTTTTTTTTCAATTTTTTCTGGCGCGCGGTTTTCTCGAAAAAATGTGCACTCATGAAAGATGAAAGATGGAAGTCACCGAAAAGGGTAGCAGCTGTAGGACTCGGACCTACATCTTCTGGATTACCGGTACAGGGCTCTACTTTTTAAGTGACTTCCATCCTTTATCGTTAATTTCTTAGGCAATTTGAGGCTTTGTATGTATTTGTCTCTTCTATGTTGTTCCAGCCTCAGCACGTCAGTTGTCTCATGTGCACTCACGTTTGTTTTCCCTTCTTTTTGCTATCATCATTTGTGCTTTGGTACGAGTTCTTCGTGTTCGAAAAGCGGGAGAGCAAAAAAAAAAAAAAAAGGAAAGAAAAAAAAAAACACGAGACAACGCGGACAACCTCTTTTTTTGCGTTTTGGTGTACATTTTCCCTAAAAGATATACTGCGCGTTGAGTGATTCCGCTTGAAAAGTCATCAAGAGCTCTTGGTGGCCCGAAAAGGATAATGTTCAGCTATTTTTTTCCGATGGGATAGCTCCTCAACATCCCTGATAATTGTCATAAATTTGTGTATATTCAGCATGCTCTCCACATTGGTTTGATAAAAAGGTGACCTTTACTTCGCAAATTCACGAATTCGGTTCACAAAAACTTACATAATAAAACTTATGCCACTTGTCATTCAGATCATGAGGTGGCAAAAGAAATGCCGTTGACTGCATGATTCTAGTTGACGTAGTTTTTGTTTTGCTTTTTATTATAATTCAATGACACGTTGTGTGGGACACCCCGTATAACCCCCCTCCTGGAGTAACTATGACTTCATCAAGGCAGTATGATAATTTGATACGATTTAAGTGACCTAATGGCGGGGGGGGGATATGTTTATTAAGAAAAAAAGAAAGGAAATGTTAGCCAGGCAAAGAGCCGGCTTCCTATTACGAAAATAGGAAAAAAAAGGGGGAAGGGCCGGAGTAGCGTGATGCCCCCAGGGAGTGAGTACATGTATAAAATACAAATATACCACATAAATAAATACAAATATAAATACAGGTGGGACAAAGTCAGCTCCTTCCTGGGGTCCCGTGGAAAAGAGTAGTAGTGAAAGGTGGCGGTGGGATGACACGAGTCCAGTCCGCGCGGACAGGAGAGCCAGGACAGTCCAGATCGCAGCGAAAGTTTATTTACATCGATGTACAGTTTGTGCAACAAGACGGCTTCCGACGAGGAAGTGTGAATAACACCAGATCAAAAGACCTCTTCCCGTGGACGACGGGCCTCTTTGTTTAAAATTAGGGCGCCGCCAACAAAGTACACAAATAAAATCAAACATGCAAATGTCTCACTTCTCAGTCCCAAGATTGGTCCGTTACAGAACGTCTCCAAAATGCTCCAATGCTAAAGCCAGCAAATTACAAAAGAGAGTTCCCCGAATGAGGTAACTGTCACAAATAACCAATGCTACAAATCTAAAACCCATGTATACAAATACGCGATAGGGCTCGCAGGGTCGAGTTTCCAACGGATAGCAAGGTTGGCCCCAATCCACGTTCCTAGCGTCCCCCAATGGAAATAAACGCTAGTGTTCCGCGTGCCACAGTGCTCATTCACACACGGACGTCTGGAAATAATTCGCAGCTATTCACGGAGGAACGTATTAGCCAAAGCGGCTCCGAACGAAACCCTCTGGACAGAAAGAGACGACCGACGGTATACAGAAATTCTGGCAAACAAAATACAATACATACTACGGAGATGTGATCTGGATGAAGAAACTTAACAGGGAAAGTCGCCGTCATGCCATGTATTTCAGCCTATTGGCGGGGTAAAACCCTGCAGACCGCCATTAGGTGACCCAGTGTGCTGGTTGAGGATTATAGTAGGCTACAGATCCAATCCAGATTCAATCCAGGTCCAATCAGAGTCCCAGCGGCCTAAGCCAAAGCGTTTCACGCAGAGAAAACAAGATGAATAGGAACACGTCGTTTGTTCGCGATGCTTGTAGGCTTGTATTTGTCTGTTCCAGTCTCGCAACAGTTACTTTCAAGCGTGTTGAGAGGTTTCCAAGTTCATTGATGTCCACATGTCTCCAGTGTTTTATCTGTGGTCGTTGTCTTCGCAATCTCAGTTTGCTGTCGCGATCAAGTTTTCCGGGAGTGACGCGAAGACCGAAAGAAATGGACGTTTGTGCAGTGTGTTCCGATACTGAGCAGCTTGATATAGTGGGGTTGTTTCGTGCGCATGGCATAAAGACGAGGAGTAAATTTCGTTTCCTTTACGCAATTACTTTACTTTCCACAGTGAACGCACATGTTACCCTGCCAGAAAAGCCAGAAAAAGACCACGTATCCCTTATCGCGGTGTTGGTGTCGACATTTACTTGAAATATGCAGACAGAAGCGAAATAAACATATTGCGTCATGTTGAATGCATGAACACTTGCACAGACGGGCAAACCACCTCAAATTGTCTCCCTATTATTATTCTTTTTCGTCAACGTCAACATCTTAAACTGTACTACCAAGTACGAGTACAGTGAACCCTCGTTAATATGACCACCACCATTCCCGCAGATTTTGGTCACAAAGCGAATTGTCATACTAACGAGAAACGCACAATCCGCTGACCTCAGAGGCCGCTTCGTTCCGGCCATTCTTAGGTACACAACACCAGCAACAGCACAGTGTGATCTGGTCTCGTGGTCACTGCTGTCTTAAGCACTACAGTGCTTTGGAAGTCCGAAAAGCGCTATGATTAATTCCGAGGTCAACAACATCAGGAGTCATCCCGAACCTTGGCGCCCTACTTCAACAAGTGTCACCCTCAGCCTGAGGTACGTGGGTAGCATCTCACGGGGGCTACTATGCTGGTCATGTGACGTGGTCTAATAACGAGAAGATAATACCTGTGTTTGACCCTACTTCTGACAAAAATCTCAGTCATAGTCGGATAAGCGGATTGTCATACTAACGAGATGGATTTGCACTCTGTCCCTCAAGGCAGTGTTAGCCATGTACAAGAATTCGTGGAGAAGCGGACAGGTGCCTTTAGAGTGGAAAGTAGGTCAGGTGGTGCCGCTCTTGAAACCAGGAAAGCACCCGTCTCAGCTGTTTTCATTTCGCCCGGTTACCCTCACAAGTTGTTTGGGCAAAGTTATGGGACGAGTGGTCCTACGGAGACTAGAGTGGTGGCTTGAGAGCCATTGATTCTTCCCCCAGGAGCCGAGCGGCTTTCGCCGTTACCGTAACTCAATGGACTCAATAACTCAGTCGATCTCGTCGCAGCTGCGCAAGTTGGTAAACAGCGCAGGAAGGTTTCCGTCGCCGTTTTTCCTGATGTCAAAAGGGCGTATGACACTGTCAGTCACGTATCCATCTTGCATGATCTGTACCAAGCCGGCCTCTCGCATCGTACACTGCGTTGGCTTAGGGACTTTCTCCAACAACGATCCGTCTTCGCCCGCACATCACAAGGCGGCACCGATTTGTTCCTTGTCCCTCAGGGTGTTCCACAAGGAAGCGTCCTGGGCCCGCTCTTATTTAATGTTATAATGGCGGGCATTAAGGGTTGCATTCGAAGGAACGTCAACTTGTTCCTTTACGCCGACGACATATGCGTCTGGTCCACTGGTACATTTCGCCCTGCCATTCGACAACGGCTCCAGGCTACATTGGACGACATTCACACTTACCTGTTCCGAGCAGGGATGGAAATGTCAGCGGAGAAAAGTGCGGCACTCGCCTTCTCCCGCAAATCCATGTAGCGATGCCGTCTGCACACTGGGGACAGGCCACTTATAAATGTCCAGCATCACAAATTCATCGGCGTAACTCTAACCACTAACCTCTTTTAGAAACATCACATCGATGGCATGGAGAAGAAATTTCAGCGCTGGACCGCTGTCATGTGTCACTTCGCTGGAATGAGGTGGGGATGCGATGAGAAGGACCTCCTGATGCTGCGTAACGCCTTGATTTGGGCCACAGTCGCCTACAGTCTGCCTGTGCTTCACGATCTACCCAGCACCTCAGCACAGAGGATCCGCGCTATGCTGGCACGTAGTCTACGGGTGTGCCTCAGTGTCCCCCGGGGGGCCGAGACAAGGCCAGTGGTTGCGCAAGCCCGCGACATCCCTTTTCAAGTTCTCCAAAACACAGAAACTGTACGCCAGTATCTCCGCCTGATTGCACACCATCGACACCACCCGCTCATCCGTAAACTTCGGGCAAGGCGTAACACGCTGACACACGGATGTATAATGTAATTCAAATCGCCCGTTCCGAAATTCGTGATCAGCCCCGAGGCATGCAGAACAAAAGGAGGTACCCCGACCTCGTACTACAGCGACTATGCATTTCATCGCCACCGCATACGACGGGTTCTGCACGTTCTTCACGGATGGCTCCTCAACCATTTGTGATATCCTCGATACCGCTCACTCGGGGCTGTCTTTTGTCCCATCGCACCTCTTCGACCTCAGCAGTCCTTCTGTTTTTACAATATGCGGCCACCTGCGACCCACGGCGATGGGTGTACGCACTCCAAGTTAGCTCTTCCAAGCCTGAAAACCTTAGGTCTCTGGGGCTCACTGGCCACACTTGTGATAAATATTCTACGCCTACTGAAGTCCATACCTGCACACGACTACACCATCGCTTTTCAATGGATTCTGGGTCATTGCGGAATCTCTGGCAACCACATTGACGACGCTGCGGCAGCAGCCACTCACCATCAGCGCAAGTCTGTCCCGATTGTACTCCCCAGGGGGGACAGACGGTCCCTACTTGGGCTGCCCCTTAGGCTGCCTCCTCATCCGTCGAACAACGGCGTCGTGATGTCCCTGCCAGTACGATACTGGGAATTGTGGACCCAACATTCTCGTGCCACTTCCCGACATCTTTACCGCACATCATTAAGTCCCTCCTACATCGCTTACGCCTGAATGTTGCCTTTACGCCGTACTACCGTTACAACATAGGATGTGCCATTAGCCGCCTGTGCCCTGAGTGTGGTGTGCCAGCAACCGTGGACCATGTGATCATCGCATGTGCCACTTACAGGTGGCTGCGTCACTTGCTGGCAAACGACTTTGCCCGGATTGACAGCCGACCCCTTGACCTCAGGCTCATTTTGGGACCATGGGACAGGCGAAAGCAGATGTGCGTCTTGCGACCTTTTATCAAATTCCTGGAAACTACCGCCCAGATCGACTCCCTCTAAGACCCCCGTCAGCGCCGTCAGCATCATCCTCATCACCATCCTCTCATTTTCCCCCAACAGCAATGGGGTTGCATTCTCCTCAGTAAGCGGAAATCATCCCCATATTATCACATCACCTCTTCCTTCGTTTACGTCCAAGAATCCATTCCACGTATTATTGATTTTTTTGTTCTTCCTTTCCATTCAACCTTAGGAATGACAGTCGGACCTTGGAGCCATGATATTTGAGGTAAGCTGGATACTTTATAATTGTACAACTAAAGGTGAACAAACCAAGTTGTCTACTGAGCTGTTCTTATATTTTCCGTACGTCAGTGCTTCTCGAACTCTGCTACTCTGCGACATAGCATAATTCTAACAACGTGCGTCCCCACCTGTCGTCTCGCGCTGCCACGAGAGCATCGATTTCACTGCGTGAACTGAAGGAAATGAACTGGACAAAACTGCTACATGAAACTGACGCTGAAAGTTTAGCTGACACTGAAGTCAGACTGAATTTGCTGGGCTAGACACCATCGGGAACAGACACAAAATAAATTCCAGCAGGAATGACTCCACGCGATGACTAAAGTAAGCTTTTAATGATGAAAGAAAGTAAAGTAAGCTGGTTTGTTAGAGCGCAGCTTGTCAAAACCAGAGTGGAGCTTGGACACAGCAACACTCAGTTCTGGCACGATGGTGAACTAAGCTTGCGATGTGGTGCAGCTGGTAGCGGTTTGCGCGGATCCTGGTTCATAGGTCGTTCATTTGAATGGAGCTGATTTGGGTAGTGGCTAATATGACAGGGCTTTCTCCCGGCAAATGTGAGCATAGTAGGTGAGGTGTTTTGCGCGCAAAAAAGAAGCATCATTACGTTAATGAAGTTCCTGTCTAATCTCTAGGTGGGCGCTATCATTTATCACTACGGGTTCGAGGTGAGTATTCGTGATTCATGCTTCTACTTTCACTACTATCACTGCGCACAAACACAGACAAAAGGCAGACACAAGACGGGACGTACTGCAACTCACGACTACTTTACTATTCAATACATATACACTCTTAAATACCAGAGCAGGTACACGTTCCCCAATGCATCCGACCTACTTTTTGAGATAGCACAATTCCTTCTGAATGAGGGTGATACAGGGATTGCTGACACATTTTCCCCCTTTTTGGTGAATCAGAAATGCTTCATATATCTCTCGATTCCGCTACGATCGGAGACTAATTTCTATTGAAGTTTTATCAAAGGAAGGCGAGTATCCACATCTATCACAATGGAATGCCAAGTGACCCGACGGGGGCATCCCTTTCAACAGCGTCGCGTGCTCACGCACACTGTCAGGGGAGTCGTTATCCCATCCCGACATTACCACCAGCAATGGCGTATACGGTACACCGCTGGCAATGAGAGCTCCCCAGTACAGTCATCATAAAACAAAGTTCTTGTTGTTTAACTCACAAAGCGACGTTTTTGAGGTAGCCTTTCATGAGTATCGCAAAAACGGGTGTTTTCACGCAAGGCGTTTGCAACAGATATCTGTTGGGGGAGATGCACACTTGATGGTAGCAAAACAAAGAAAAAAAGAAGAAGAAAGAAACAGCTGCTTGCTCCTCGACCACATCCACACCAACATTCACCTAAAGATGATCACAAAATCATGGCATGAATGATAATATATTATCATTCATGTACAGTGCCATTCAACTACAGTGGAATCCTCGCAGCCTACGTAACAAGCTCCCAGATTTTAAATCTCATCTTTACCAGTACAAGTTTCCTTTCATTGCTGTATGCGAACATGGCATGGATGCTGCACATCGTGTTCATGGTTATACAGTCTATCGATCTCATCAATCCGCTGAGATCCGAACAGCGTTATACATTCGTAATGACCTCTTTGTTGCTCCCATAGGGTCAGCTTGTCAGTACCTATCTATGTCCCGCGGTACATGCTCGGTGGCCTGACCTCCACCGCCTATTCAGTTACTGGAATCATCAGCTCTTGTGATGGGTGACTTCAATACTCATCATACGGTCTTGGGAAGTCGTAGAACGGATGGACGGGGAAGGAGATTGTTACAAGTAATGGAGACTGCTCACATGTGCCTCCTAAACAACCGACAGCCAACTTATATGCGATCACCAACGTCACTCGATGTCCTGGATCTTTCCTGGTGCTCAGCAGACATAATTCGCTACATGTCGTGCGCTACCGATGTCGACACCCGAGGTAGTGACCACTTTCCCATCTATATTTCGCACGAAAGGCTGCCTCGGTCGCCCACTACTGGACTGCTCCCTTTCACGAATTGGCCACTCTTTCGTGTTGGCCCCCGAACATCTGTGCACACCGGCATGTCCTCAGAGGCCCTGTCTCAAGGCATTGGTTCCGCCATGTAGTCATGCCTAAACGTGTCACCCGTCACGTCGGTCATCCTCCCGCCATTAACCACCTCAGAGCATTACGTCGCTGAACCGAGAGAACGGCTTGCCGAACTCGGCAACTACGTGACATTGTGGCGTGTCGCCGGATGAAAGCTAAAGTAACACGAGAACTTAAGAAAGAGGACCGAAAGCGTTGACGTAAGTTTTGTCACCACCTTTCACCATTTGACCCCGCCACTAAGATCTGGAGGAGAATTCGAGCTCTGAAGGACGCGCTCCACAAAAAAATCCTCTCGTCGCATTGGCTATCGTTAAGGGTGTTGACGAAACTACGCTCGCGACAGATTTCTAACGACACCAGCGGCTGCCTCAAGGCCTGCAGTACACCACACTTTCGTCCAGAGCCTGTAGACAGAAATCCGCCAAGACTGGCCTCGTGCACCGGCGGCTATAGACCGCGACTTTACTCTCACTGAGCTGCAGACTGCGTTGAAACTTGTGAATGTGCGATCGTCCCCAGGACCAGATAAAATCACATACACCGCACTGAGAAACTTTGACGAGCCGTCACTCCTAGCTCTCCTTTATGTTCATAATACGTCTTGACGACAGGAATCCGTACCATCTACTTGGAAGGAGGCTTTAGTTGTTCCAATCCCTAAACCAGGCAAACCCCCAAATGCCCTATCCTCCTTTCGCTCCGTGAGCCTGACAAGCTGTCTGGAGAGATATAAACAACACTCGTACATTTGGTAGGGACACAATACTAGCCACGCTGGATGTGACATCACTGTATACTAACATCCCACACAACGACGGAATCACAGCCCTCTGCAATACCCTTTCTACAACACACACCAGAAAAGACACGGAAACCATACTCGCTCTAATGGACTTGGTCCTTAAACTGAACTACTTCGAGTTCAATGGCGAACACTACCTACAAGTACACGGTACAAGTATGGGCACACCTGTTGCACCCACATACGCAAATATCTTCATGGGGTTCTTAGAAAACAAAGTTCTCAGCGCCCTCTCATTGAAACCCACGGTGTACCTTCGATACATCGATGATATACTGATAATATGGGAACACGGGGAACATGAATTTCAAAAGTTCATAGATCTACTGAACACCGCGCATAGCAACATAAAGTTCACATCACAACAGTCAACTCACTTAATTAACTCCCTCGACACCACAATATCACTAGACAACGGCAACCTCATCACAACCCTGTACAAAAAGCCAACTGACAAACAACAATACCTTCACTTCAAGAGTCACCACCCGCGTCACTGTAAGGTTGGAATTCCTAATGGGCAGAGTGTAAGACTACGCAGAATTTGTTCAAACGACACAGATTACGCTGAGAAGCTTGACGAACTCTGCAGTACACTTGCCCAAAGGGACTATCCAGACTCCCTCCTAACCGAATTCCGTCGCAAGGCACTCACACTCGATCGAGACGAGTGTGACTCCATCAAAAGCACTGCGAGCAATTACACCCACCCCGTTAACCACGCATTCACATGCACAATCTCCAATGTCATATACTGCATTGAATGCGGCGACTGCTCTATGCAATACATTGGTGAAACCGGCCAACAAATGAACAACCGCCTTACCGGACACAGAACCGACACGTCCAACAAACTCCCCAAAGCAGTCGCCGAACACTTTAACGTTCCTGGTCACAATTTTGACAACATTAAACTATATATTCTAGAAACCGGGTTTAGATCTACACGTGACAGACGTGATAGGGAGTCTTATCTCATATACAAGTTCCACGCTCTTCACCCGTCCGGTATCAACAAATCACAAGGCACCCTAGAAACACTTCACAAATAAAATATGCTTTTCCCTTCTACCTCCATCATCATCTGTTATGTTCTGCATGGCCACTGCTTTCTACTTTATTTATTGCATGCCACAACTTTGCATTACAAAAAAAAAAAAAAAAAACCTTTGCTGGTTCTGGAATTTTCCCCACGTAACCACAAACCTCCTTATGTTTCGCTATGCTTGCCAATTCTTGCCTGTTGTCCCGTTTCGTCCACGTGTTCGTGAACCTTCCATTTTTCTGTAACCGGTCTGTAGCCTAGATCACTACGTTCACATAATCCCCTCCACACTCTAACAAAGCAGCCATTCACTCCGGCCGTAAAAGCCCGTACGGAACCTTTCTTCCCTCCGGGCTGTTGACCCACAATTCGCATGAACCTTTAAACACGTCACACCTAACCCTTTAAATACCATGCCAATGATGAGGACGGTGCCCAGAAGAAGAACAGTCTCTGTTCGAAATATCGGCGGCTTCTGTCCTGAGGCAACTCCCTTCCTACATTCTACCGGTTCGCTGGATTTCTACCCATCTATGATGGAGAGAATGGTTTTCCATCGCCTCGACTGGTGGCTCGAAAAACAAGGAGCGTTCCCTCAGGAAATGGCTGGATTTCGCCGCCACCGAAGCTCTATGAATCCAGTTCTGGATCTGGTCTCTACAGTCAAACATACTCGTGCTCATCGGCGGATCGTTGTATCGGTCTTCCTGGGCATGAAGCGCGCCTATGATACAGTCTCGCACATCTGTGTCCTCTACGGGTTGCGGTCTCTTGGAGCCTCTGGTCGACTTTTCAGCTGGCTTCACGATTTACTTACGGACCGAACTGTCGCTATCCGCACATCCCATGGCCAAAGCCCCAAGCACCCTGTTCATCAAGGCGTACCCCAAGGAAGCATTCTCAGTCCTACACCTTTTAATGTGGTCATGGCAGGACTAAAATCGACAGTTCCACGCAAGGTCGCATTCTCCGTGTATGCCGATGACGTTGCCCTTTGGACAGTAGGCAAGTCACGACACAGCCATTCAACGCCGTTTACAACAAGCCTTAAACAACGTTCATCTGTACCTTACGCTACTTGGAATGGACCTTTCGCTCGAAAAGTGCGTCGAGTTCCCTTTCAGCCACAAGGCTATGAGTAATTTCCCTCTTTAGGTTGGTTCACGGAAGCTCGAGCCTGTGCGTTCCCATCGCTTCCTTGGTGTGGTCCTGGACTCCCACCTGCGCTGGGCTCGCCACGTTAAGCACCTTGAAACCAAAGTGCAGCGATGGTTCCTGCCATTCAACATCTTTCTGGCTTCGGCTGGGGGGGCTGTGATCAACGCTCCCTCTTAGCCGTTCACGCGGCTTTGGTGAGGGCGACTGTGCTTTACAGCCTTCCAGTCTTCCATAGGGTTTCTAATACATCGTTAAATACCCATCGGTCCCTGTTTTCCCGAAGCCTTCGTCGCTGCCTTGGCGTTCCAAGAATGGCTGAAACACGGCAAGTCCTAGCTGAAGCTGGAGATCTCCTGGTGGAAGTCCTCACTGTGCGGAAAACTGCTCGACACTTCCTACGTTTGCGTGCGAACGTTCCCAGTCACCCACTCCTCAGGAAAATTCGATACCGTCCTGAAAATGATTTCCATCGCGTGGCGCTGAGGACACGCCACGCTCACACCTAGGACTGTCACACCACCGAACGCCTCCTGATCTCTGCCTGTGCCACCCACCTTGCATGTCTTCCTGACCTTCAGGTCGAAAAAATAGGCGATGTCAAGTTGCCGGTGGTGAGTAAATCAAAGAGTGATATTAAACGGTAGGAACAACTTATTTATTTGCACATGGTAAACAAGACTTTCGTGCACGAGACTGCACTTTACCTGAAGAAGTGCAGTGTCGTGCACGAAAGTCTTGTTTACCACGTGTAAATAAATAAGTTGTTCCTACCGTTTAATATCACTCTTTGACCTTCAGGTCCGCAGAGCTCAGGTTCCCCCTCAAGTCCTTCGAGCCCAGTTTTTTGCTCTCCTAGACGCGCAGTTTTCCACCTCTACCACCGCTTACACCGATGGCGCCCCTCGAAATGGCAAGCCTGCGTCAGCGTTTGTCCTCCCCGACGAAGGCGGAGTTCAAGGACGTCGCCTTTGGCATCGTACATCATCCACAGCTGCGGAACTCTACGCCATACTTGCTTTTTGCAGCACATCGTACCTTTCGCCCCCCACAATAGGGTGGTGTTTACTGACTCAACCTGTGCGCTGCAAGCAGGGATGGGCAGTAATACACATATTTTGTACTATAATACTAATACATAATACTTTCTACAAATCAGTATTATAATACAGATACAAATACGTTTCAAAAATGAGTATTATAATACATAATACTAATACTTCTGTGTATTACACGAGTAATACTTGTAATACATTGATACTGAACTTGGGGAGAAGAATTACTTAGATATATGCCCATTACTTATCGAGACAATCATTCTCCAATGACGTTTTATTCACGCTAACATTTTTGCACATGGCCTGATCTTTCCGAATAAGATCAGATAGCGCTGATCAATTCGATCGCAGTGAACAACTTGCTCTCACTGTGGCAGAGCCCTGATTTCATCCACTCTGGACGATAAAATGTGGGCCGTTCAAAAACCTGTGACTGTCCATAGTGCAACCGCGTACAGGGGTGACTGGCTGCACTGGACGCACTCTTTCATAACACAAATGGCTTGCACTGGTTTGACTTATCCTTAGATAGATAGGGATACTTTGGGGCCGGAGAGCACTGTAATAGGAGCCTTGTTCGTGTTCAAATGTTTGTGGGACACGAAAAATTACTGATAAAGTGCACTGGTGACAGTTTGCAGGTCGAGCTTACGACCTCTGGGAAAGTATTACACCTTCAAAAGTATTATAATACACGTAATACCTCGTGTTGTGTATTATAATACAGACATAAATACATTTCAAAATGAGTATTATAATACCGTAATACAAATACTCAAAAGTATTACAGAAACAGCATTATAATACAAAGTATTACTATTAGTGCCTATCCTTGGCTGCAAGCAATTGGAAATTCTGGCATCCGAGGCTCCTCCAGCCCGTTGGTAATGGATGTGTTAACCGCTTACAAACTTGTCTACGAAGCAGGACATAGGCTCGCTCTCCAATGGGTTCCCGCCCACTGCGGTGTCGAAGGCAATGAACTGGCGGACAGCGCCGCCGAAGCAGCTCTCTCGTCTCCGAGACGGACGCGTATTGCACTGCTCAGAGGCGACCGGCGGTCCATACTTCGAAGCCTTGTGACTCCTCTAGCTACCCGCCAACGGACCGACGACATACCACACCCCGCCATGCTGAGCAGAGTTGACCCAGCGCTCGCTTTCCGCATGCCAGCGCATATCTCTCGTCAAGAGGCTGCATTAGTTCATCGAATGCGCCTCGACGTCGCCTTCACAGCTCAGTGGCGCTACTGCTTGGCCCTCTCCCTCACAAAATTGCTTGGCCCCTGGCCGCATCCAGCACACCAACCCTCTGTCCTCAAGGCTCTCTTCGCCTTTTTGGACGCCACAGGACTTCGATCCTCAATGTTACGGGACCCATTCCTTCATTCCCTGCTTCACCTCCAGCAATGGGGTAGAGTATCGCCCCCGGCGATGAAACTCCCCACCCATCATCCTGAACTAAAGTAGTTGTTGTTGTTTATTATCATTCATGCCATTTTGTCTTGACCACGTGAAGGACGCCTTTCAAATGGACCGTTTTTTCACAAAGGCTTTAGCGCATGCGCATGCCCATGACGCGCCGGAGAGGGTTATCTTCGTCTGCATTAGGTGTCACAGTAATTGAAATAACGAAGAAATTCGGGCTTGTTGGTACACGGTCAAAGAGATGCTTAGCGCCATCTATTGCATTATTCGATAACGAACTAGCATATCTTGACACGTGGCGTTGGAAGAATACCCGGTATATACGGTCGAGGTTGTATCAATGTGGGGGTGATTTCGTCAAATAAATGTGTTGGAACTTAGCGCCCTTTTTTGTGTGTGTGCTTTGTCCGTGCCTCGTCTGTTAGCGCCAAGCGTTTCTTTGATCACGTACGGAGACGAGAGAAGCGGGGGACCAGTGGGGAGACCGCACGAACGGCGCAACTCGGGACCGATTTTGGTCCTTTTGTGGTACCCATGTGGATTTGTTCGACGCGCCTAGAGCCAAGGTGGTTCGCCAAAGAGCTCCCAGGACACGACGCGCATATGTGAAAAAGGGTCCTTTTCAGTTTTAGTTTTGTGTTCGTCCTTTCCTTTTCTTATCTTTTTTGACTTTTCTTCTTTGTCATCCCCGTTTCTTTTCCTCTTTTCATTTTCTTTGCTTTCCCATTTTCTCCATTTTCCTCCTCCATTTCTTTTCATTTCCTTTTCTTCTTTTTCTTTTCCCTATTTCTTCCCCCATTTTCCATTTTTTTGGAATAGCAAGCCGACCTCCGTCTGGCTGACCTTTCCTCTTTTTTCTTAATAGATATATTCCCTCCATTATCCACCCGCCGCCTGGCAAGCCGTCCTCCGACTACACTCTTAAAAATGAACTTCACCACATAGCACGCTCCTAGCCAACCGTCATCCCGAGTAACAACGCTCTCGCCCTAGACTTGTTGAAACGGGAGGCGGAACCTATTTTGTGCATTATGCGCGGCACAGAATCCTGTTTTCAACAAATCAGGGGAGAGAACGTTCTCATTTGGGATGAAGGTCGACTAGGAGCGTGCTATGTGGTGAAGCTCATTTCTAAGAGTGTAAAGGGCTAAACGCATGGAGCGTTTTTCCGACGTTTTCACGACGCACGCGCGCTCAGCGTGCGTGTGACCTCGTAAAAACCAATCTTTCAACGCGCACGGAGGGCGTACGCCGGAATCTGTCGACTACAGATATTCGCGCGCGTCTGGGCGCGTTTTCCGAGAAGTAGACATAACCATGGCCGCCGTGCGGCAGACAAGGTTGCGTATGAGCAGCTCTCTTAAATTTTTGGGACATTATCCATCACACTATATTTACGTGAACATTTGAATGGTATCTGGAATGAAGGAACGCAAGAACCACAGGAAAGAAGAGCATCGGCTCGTTCTAACAGATATTTGTGGTCGACGAATATAGCAAAAGTGGCGCGCGTCACTCGCTCCGTACGTGTCCCATGCGTTTCGGGTGGTTGCCTCGCTGGGGTTTCTTCGCCGCGTGTGCAACGCCATGGCGTACGCGCGACGTTTTGACGCTGAGTAAACGTCCAATGCGTTTCGCCTTGAAGTTTCGCCGTCTTTGGAGCGTTGTTCTTACGACCGTGCTCACCGACCTAAATGAAAACGGACTCTTAGAATTCGTTGTTTTATCGCGTAGGACACAAATATAATTCGAGACTTTTCGTTAAACTTCTCATGAAGAGAAAGTATTAGAGGTCGATAACAGGTGTTTCATGAAGCTCCTCCCCACCCGGGCTCAATAATTCGTGAACAGTTGATGCTAGCGAAGAGACTTGTTTTTGGTAAAGATCCTTGGGACATTGACTCTGAACCCAGTAGCGGGTGTTTGGTTTCGCACGCTTACGGAACCTCTGTTCTACGCACCGGGACCTTTAGGGAAACCTATTCAAAAAAAGAAAAAGGCGTCGGCACTTCGTAATTTTTCCAAGTGATTAATTGATTTCGGTTTACATGTTTCTTGAGCAGGACACGAATGCGCTCTTCGCATGACATCTACGGTTGTGAATTTTGTGTTCATCCGTCTGTGTCCTTGTCCGGAACAGCACCGTAAGCGATACTGTCCGAAGACCTTTTTATCAGCCGTGCTTTGAAAGACATCGCCCACCTGGGGGCGAACCGCGTTATCAGAGTGCCCTTCTTGTATTGTTGACTGGTCAGATGAGTCACAAAATTAGTGAGCCCATCTTTCTTATCGTTTTAGCCTACCACTCCCTATATCCTTAATTTACTGATCCTCCAATATATAGGAAGGACCGGCTCTCCTTCGCCTCCCTCCACCGCGTACTGATTGACACAGAGTAATCATTGACGAAAGAATAAAATTCTTTCCCGGAACAGCACCGCAAGCGGTACTTCCCTGACGACCTTGTTATCGGCCGCGCATTCAAAGACACGGCCCCACCCAGCGGCGGAAGAAATATTCTTTCCCAGAACAGCACCGCAAGCGGTACTGCCCCGTCGAACTTTTTATCGGCCGTACCAGTCTAAGACACGGCCCACCCGGGGGCGGACCGCATAATCAAGGGGCCCTTCGCCAAATATGAAGGACAGAGTTATAATCGACGAGTATGTATTGTCATCAAGCAGGAGGGCTATCTAACGAGGTAGGCCCCTTTACACTAGACGCGCACTATGCTGAAAGGCAGGATAACAACGCTCCTAGGGGAGACTGCTGTTTGTACGGGCGATACCGTGCGAACAATCCATGATATACGGGAGAGTTCCGACGGAGGACAGTACAGGTCTCGCAAAGTGACTAGAACAGAATGCGCCACTCACCCTGATCATAGCGGAAGATGCGAGTGAAGCAGAGCCAGCGACGGGAGCACTCGACTGAGCCGAGCACTGCTTGTTCTCTGGTGATCAGCGCCCGTAGTCCAGTACGAACTGCCTGAAACAAACCTACGCTTCCACAGTCGGGGCCACCGAAAAGGCCAACCGGCACCGGCGTATCCAAATTTGGAAATTTATTTCCGCAATCAAACACGCCAAATGTTTCCGATCCCTTGCTGCAACCGGCAACGGTTCCATGATCCTTACAGTGGCCCATTCAACTCTTGGAAGGTCAAAAACAACAGCCGCTCTGCTCCAGCAGCGGAATCTGGCACTGAAGGAAGCAGTGCTCTGGTTACTGCGAGATGCCACAAGACGGGCAGTGATCCGTGCGACAAATATGGAAGTGGTGTAAACGTTCACGAAGCGGGAGGACACCATGAGCCAGCTTCCACTGGAGACTCGCTCGACGAGTGTCCAACCAGCTAGCCGTGATACGTCGCCAGGTGCTCCCTGAAGGACTACCTACGGCACCAGGCAAGAAGGGAACCAGCACCGCCTCCATTAGCGCGGCGTAGAAATCCCTGTCTTCCCAAAGGGAGACGTCAGCGTATGGGGACATCTCGCGTACGCGTCTCACGACAGCTATGCAAGCTGTGAAAAGAGGGGAGGGAACTTCTTCTCTCGGACTGTCAGTGATATCGGTGAACGTGGACGAAAGAATGAAATTATTTCCCGGAAGAGCACCGCAAGCGGTACTGCCCTGTCGACCATACATCGTCGACGAAATCCATTGTTAGTGCGACGACTGCCGCGAACGCCGTGTTGCAGTCTGCCCACTGCCACATATCATCAGTGCTAGTTATTCAACTTTGCCGGTGTGGTGGAAGCTTAACAATAAAAGTGTCCGCCTCTCACGCCACTTAGCGGTATGAAATGAAGACGACGTTCCAGTTCTGAGGACTGAAATAAATGTTTATTATGGTGCACCCTTAAATATGAACGTCATCACACAGCATGCTCCTAGCCCTTTCGGCGCTGATGTAGTCAAATGAGTACACATTCAAAGACGCCTGAAAATATTCTGTAGAAATCGTGTGGCGAAATTTTTTCAAACTGCACGAGCGTACCCGGTAGAACCCCCCTCCCCCCCTTCTTTTTTATTTTGATGCACAGAGGTCGGGCAGGTTGCCGGAGATTTCGTGTTCTGACGTTGCGAGTCAAATTTCTACGGGATTTTCATTTGTTCTCCAGTGGTTATCAAGAGCGTCAGCTTGGTAGACTTCTCGTAGAGTTCCTGACGCAGCTTGGGAAAGTTTCGGGAGGACGGGGACGGGGCTCAGTCCTAGCCTGTCGCTCCTAAACCACAATGCAGCAGCTTCAGACAAGACACACGACAACTGTTGATTTCAACCTTTATTTGGTACAACAGCCTGTGGGTAGGTTCAGCTGCATCAGAGAGATCCCGGTCATCTCTTGCGCTCATTGGTCACTCAGCTCCCTCGATAGACACCATATGGTTCATCTAACTGCAAGTGCTCATTTGCCCATCTGACTACAAGCCTCTCATTGGTCACTTATGTCTAGGGCTCCCTAACAGGCTCCAACTGCCCATGCCTCCATCCGCGGCTGCTCACTGGTTCACAATGAAACTTTTTCACATGCTCTGCCCCACACATACAAGAGATGGCGTCGCTTGTCTTTGCAAAGATGGACAGCTGCCATTGCATTGGTGACTCATTTCTATCCAACTGGTTCTAGAGAGCCAGCGTGCTGAACAGCTTACATGCCGCCGCCTGTTCACATAGCCACAGTTGGAAATGGAAAAAAAAAATGTTTTCGGGGTACACATCTCAAAACACACTCTACACGAGTAAAGTTGGCTTCTCCCGGTTGCACGCGGGCGTTAAGTCAAGCCCACCCCATGAGAACAAGCTTAGGATCGTTTAGGTGTGTGTGTGTGCTTTGCAGTTCAACCTAAAAATTGTTTCAATCAAGCAGAATGGCAAATGATGCAATGGAGCGTGTTCATTCTTGAGAACGAATTTTGTGACAGAACATAAACAAAACAAAACATTTCAATGTGCGAAAAAACTCATCGTGATGCTAATCAGGGAAGCCAGCACGCGTTCGAAATAAGCAAGAAGAAGCACATGATCGAGAAAACAACGATAGTTGATGCTGTGCAGAGAAGCTGGTTTGAGGGAAAAACAGCTTGTATGATCAATAAACCCTTGGGCCTGTTCTTATTTTAGACAGCGCGCATTCAACACGCGAAATTAAATAAATAGAGCAGATTGACAATAGCATAGTGGCGCTATGTGGTGAAGCTCAAGACGCACTGACACTCCAATGCTTATTAAACAATGACGCGCGTACTGAAGCTAAAAAAGAAAAAGGCAGACTCAACCCAAGCTGAGTATGAAGAAACACACTGCTCCCCACAGAATACTCTGTTCAAACATAGCCAGTGTACACGACACAGCTCGCAGTCCTGGAAGCACTCTTAGAAATATAAGTCCAAGGCACAACGTCGCACAATGAACGAGTTCATCTCGAAAAAAAATGCGCGCTCACCTTCGCAGACGGGTCACGAGCACCATGCCGCAATATCTGAAACATGCGGCGCGTGGACAGCTCACGCGACTTTAGCCAGCCCGTGCAGTTTTAGACATCAACATAAGAAATTAACTAAATCAAGCACAGTGATGCTATGTCGTGACTGACGCTCCAACGCATATTAAACAATGCTATGCAGTGAAGCTTCGCACGTACTCAATGTTATAAACGGACACTCAACCCAAAACTGAGTATGAAGAAACACAATTTCAGATTGCTCTCTCCCGCAGAACATCCCGTGCACCTCAGCGTCGCTGTACCTCAGCGCGCTCGGGCGAGATTGTGTAAACAAAATCGCACTACCCTCCAAGGGCGCATTTGAGTTCCGTCCATCGGTCGGCTCTGGGCCAAGCGCACAACGAGGAAGATGAGGAAAGTTTTCAGTTCATTCGGCAGTATTTCCTGTTTTTAGGAAGGAAAATTCTGTGTTGTGTGACGGAGAAGCTATACAGGTGGCAGCAACTCCCAGCCAAGTTCCGGTAAGGTGCGTGTCGTGACATGCACGGTATGCAGGCGTGCATTGTCCTGTAGGAGGAGGACTCCTTTGGTGATGAGGCCCGGCTTCCCGAAACTGGAGGTGTCCATGAATGATAGTGTTTAACGTTCACACAGAAAGGTCCGTCTTTCGAGCCAGTTCGAGACATGTTATCCGTCGGTCCTTGAGGATCAGGCGCTCCACAAGTTGGGTGTTCTCAGGAACTCTGACACTGGGCTCTGTGCCGCCCCGGCCGGGATCGTCCTGCACTGATGTACGGCCGTCTCGGAACCGTTTCCACCACTCAAACGCTTTGCTGCGGCTAAGTGTATCGTGGCCATACTGGGCCTGAAGTCTTCTGTGAATTTCAGATGACTTTCCGCCCTCATTCACGAGAAACTTCATGACAATTCGCTGTTCGGTGTGCGTGCTCACCTCGTTGTCGGCCATCTTGTCTAGCACGTGTCTTCTGTGTTGCACAAACTTTGGACCACTACGTGGTGAACGGGGAGATCTGTCGCGTGTGTAGCGCGAGCCATTTGTACACTCACGAGACAGAAAGTCCCGGTTTGACTTGAACGCCCCTCGTAGAAACTGTGTGGTCCTGAACACTTGCAACCTGAATGGTTCTGATATGTAAGGAACGTTTTTTACGCTCGCGTCGTATCCTATAGCGGCTGTCCACGAAACACAACCGGCGTGCGCCAAAGCACAGCCGGAGCCATATTGCACCATCTATTGAATATGTAGGGAACCTTCTTGGGCGCCGTCAGGGTCACAGAGCATACGCAGGATCGATGTGAAAAAAGTCTATAATTCTGGTATACTCGTACATTCAGGATTTTTTTTTCTAGGAATCAAATTTTAAAGGTTGGTACGCCAAGCAAAATTTGTGTACTCGCGCCCCATTTGTTGAGAACGTGAGCGACAAGGCCGGCCATCTCGCGGGACGTGGCCAAAGGGGCACGGTTGGTGCCTCCCGGAACATAACAGAACATAAACCACACAGTAAAGTTATTTACACTTTTTTGGTGTAAATGGCTTGTCCCATGGCACACACCATTTTGGTGTTGCCTTAGCACCCGAATCAAGGGTGCTGTCTTAAACACACTTTAATTAGGTGTATTCATCATAAAACACTCTTATAATGGGCATTTCAAAACAAAAACACCGTTAAAAGGGGAGTATTCCATTGAAAACACATTTCAGGATGGAGTTGTTTTGTGCCAAATACTCCTTTGTTTTTTTTTTTAATTCCGTGTTAGCGCCGCGAAGCAACTGCGGCTATAAGCAGCGTACAGATGTGGACAGATGGAGAGAGGACAGCAGGAAGGAGTGGGCGACAGAGGGATTAGTATGCGTCCTGGGCCAACTTCGGGGGGGGGGATCTGTGCCAACATTCGTCTGGAAAGACTTCGGAAAACCCAGGGAAAACCTCAGGCTGCACAGCCGGTGACAGGATTCGAACCCGTGTCACCTCTTACACACTTCAAAATGAACTTCCCCGCATAGCACGCACCTAGCCAACCATCATATCGAATGATATCGTTATCTGCCTTGATTTGTTCAAAATAGGAGGCGTACGCCTTTTCTGTGGCAATACACCTCTACAAGTTTGTAAACAAATGACGTCATAATGTTCGACAGCGCCACGAGTTTGGTAGAGTCGAACTACGTTCAATGCTAGTGGCGAAGAAGGTCGCGCCCGAAAGGCACGGTCTTCATGGAATTACGATGGTCTCTGAATAGGACGCGACCTTCGGTCCTACTTTTGTTTCAATAGGAGGCAGCCAACAATCGCCCATTCGTGGAATCCAGCTCTCCCCTTCCGATCTGGTTTGGTTTCGGTGTGTATACCATCGTCATGATGACGTTTCTCGAGTAGAGGTTTATTGTGAACAGCCTAAGTGTCACAAAAAAGGCGTACGCCTCCCGTTGTCAACAAATCAGGGCAGATAACGATATCGTTCGAGGTGGTGGTTGGCTGAGGGCTTGCTATGCGGTGAAGTTCAGTTTTAAGAGTGCAGTCAGCGTTCACCCTACACTGTTAAAACAGAACTTCACCACATAGCACGCTCCTAGCCAACCATCATTCCGAATGATATCATTCTGTGCACTGATTTGTTGAAAATGGGAGGAGGCGCCTATCTGGGACAGATTATCTTGCCCCAGATAGGCGCCTCCCGCCTGTTTTGAACAAATCATGACAGAGAATGATATCATTCGGTATGATGGTTGGCTAGGAGCGTGCTTTGTGGTGAAGTCCTGTTTTAACAGTGTAACCACTATGCCACGGGAGGTTGTGTAAACACTCCTTCTCGAATTGCTGGTCTAACACAAGCTCCCGCGGAAGCATACAGACACATACAGTTCGAAGTTTTTGCGTTTGTGGCAAGCACCACCCTGAACACGGTAGACTCCCAGCCGTGGTTCCATCGTACAACATAACTCGGTACGCAATGCCTCACAGGCACGCCTCATTAGGTATCGTAGTGCCGAAGCATGAAGAGGACTGGGCACCCTCTGTAGCCTATATTGGCGTATCCGGTGGATCATATACTGAAATACAATTTGTTGGGGGCATGTTCGTTGAGTGTAATAGCGCGGTAAACGTATGTAACAGTGATGGGACTTCGTCTTTTACAATTAAGATGTACGCATGCAACGAGTGAGGGACGCCATCTAAATCCCTGACATCCTTCCCTGTCAAATACTGTGTTTTTAACTCAAGTTATCGTTTTCAATGTGATTAACTGCTGAGTGTAGCTGTGAAACCAGTATAATTTTCCTTTCACAAATTAAAACGCCAGTTTCAACACCATATTCCCAGTTCAAATGGAGTGTCAAAAAAGTGTACAGTACGTAAACACCTCATTCAACACCTCACTTTACACCATTAATGATCGACATGGGATGAAACGTGGTGTATGTCGATATTGCACCTTTAGTAATGCTCTTTTTACACCATTTGCTACAGTTTGCGGGATAGAAAAGGGTGTTTTTATAAGAATACGCCTGTTTTGAGCGAATAAAGGTGTAAAATGACATCCGTAGAAATCGCATGGATGCGTGGTTTCGTACGCAGCAACGATGCCAACCGACTTTCACAGCTTTCATCTTCTGGTGTACACTCTTAGCTTCGTACCCTTATAGTAAAGGCAAAAAATTGGCCAAGAAACTATCTCTATTTAGAATTGTTCAGTGTTCCCTTTCGCTTCTTTTGAATAAAACTTACGGTGTACCTCATAAAATATCACGGTTACCTTTACGGTCCTTTTACAAAGTATAACTCTTATGTAGAGGCTAGTGTGTAGCCTTATGGAATTATCACCGTTACCTTTCTGTTAAGGTTACTGTTGCCTTTAATTCTGTACTCTCTGCTTAGAGGCGTTATCGTAGCCTTAAGGAAGTATATTCCCGTTACCTTTATGTTAAGGCTACAGTGCCTGACAAAAGTTTACGGGACACAAGGTCGGCGTACTTTTTCTTCAGCGTGACAGTGCCGCTGCCGCCAGCACGGGACGACAAGTGGAAAGCAGAGGCAGTAACAGATGGCTCTTCTCCTTTCCACTTCTCCTGTCGTGTAGACGGCTATAGCATCACGCCGAAGAAAAATTACGCCGACCTCGTGTCCCGTAATGCTTTGTCGGTCACCGTACCTCAATTCCTGGGACCAGTTCGCTATTAAATGCCAGTCACAAAGACTGATCTGTGAGACTGATGCGATTAAGATGTTTAGTTAGTCACAAAACGACTAACTATAGGAGCCAGTCAGGTCCATCTCAGACGTCAGCGTTTGTGACTGGCTTTCAATAGTGACCTGTGTAACGTGGTGATGACGTTGATGTCAGTGTACACAGACCACAAGAAATGACAGGCAGTAGTTTCTTTCCCTACATATATTTACAACCATTCATCGGTGCAAAATCCGAAAACAGTCCTTGGACCGGCTCTGCCACACACAGAAGGCTCAAGTGACACTCAAGTTACTCACGTGACAGAATAAAGCAATCATCGGAATAAATTGGAACGCGTCCTCAGAGCGAAATAAATTTTAAAGGCGATGCTCAACTGTAAAGGTCGTTTTGCTTTGCTAACTAAAATTAAAAGAAAAAATAATCTTAATTCGGGATTCTATCACAAGCAAAGGAACTTGCTTTCGCATTAGACCACAGCACCGTGAACTTTTCGCTTAACGCTGCACCAGAAAGAACTTATTTGCGAATTGTGGCTATACACTTTGGCGACCGTGTTTTAGTTCATCTTGTCGGTAAATTCACTTTTAACTCATTAATTCAATCAATAAAATCAAAGGACAGAAACATTCATGGCGTGAGGGAAGATGCCCTAGGTCGCTTAATATAATCGGGAAGTTCCTCTCGTTTTGCGATCTAGTCAAGGGACGGCAAAATCGTTACGCTGCAAACAAGAGTATCTTCTAGAATTTCGAGAAGGACAATGAATTTCACTGAAACTCACCTGAAGCAATTTTCAAGCTTACACATTATATCCAATTATATATTTCCAAAGTACCATATTAAAACCTAGTTCTCTTTTCCGTATTGAGTTATTTGGTCTCTCGCTATTTCCCTTCGCTGTCTTCTGAACGTTATTTTATTTACTGTTTTTCTTTATCTTTTTTTATTTCTAACGAATATCTCAATGTCTGTTCTTCCTTCAGCGACTGACCTGGTGTTTACAAGGCATGGGGGAACATGTTCGGTAGGCGGACATGTTCGCTGCGCACATGTGCACGCTGCTATTGTCTCTCTTCACGTGTCAATGAAAGTGTTCATCAAGTGTTCGAGAATTAAATCGACATTCCTACCGATTTTAAGAAAGTGCCAAGTACCTTCCGGGTCCGTGCTAGCAGTAACAGCACAATATGCGTTTATGATTTCCAGTGTCGTCTATCTCAGAGATGTGTTCTGGCAGTGGCATTCATCTCCTGTGCACCTTCAATGGCGAACACTGCGAACGCCCGCACCTCAGAACAGCATGATGCCTGAAAAGGTAGTTTCCGCGTTTAGTGGCATGCAGAACGTGTTCAGTATAAAAACAATTTACCTTTGACACATCAGCGCGACCTCCGTCAGCAGGGTTCGAACTGGTGACAGCCGAAAACCTCCGATATGAAGAAGCTCATACGATGTCAAAACTGGTAGATTATCAGTGTCAAAAAATAGCGTTCAAGATCTGCAGGCAGTTGCATGTCAAGGGGCGAATGATGAAGAACGAGAGAGGGAAATCTACGAGCGCGCGTGGCCAAGGACGCTCAAGTGAGGGTAAAACTTATAAGTAACATCGCCCTTACTCCTATGGATAGGGAACACAAATCTTTACAAGTTACACCATCTGGCACTCGGCCAGTCACTTATATTACCGACGAGTACCTTCTACTGTGACATATAGAAGTTGTGTAACGTTGTCAGAAAAGTAGTGTAACTTTTAAATTAGATATTACAGCATTTTCAACGTGTCCCTAAAAGCTACCAGATTCAGAGTGTATAAGCGGGAATTTTTCAATCTGCAGAGGGGACCTGGGCACAACGCCCCCCCCCCCCCCTCTTTTTTATTTTCATACACAGAGCTCGTGCAGGGTGCCGGAGATTTCACGTTCTGACGTTGTGCGGCAAATTTCTACTGTATTTTAATTTTTTCGAGGTGTTCATCTTGAGCGCAGGTTGGTAGAGTTCTCGTAGAGGTCCTCACGCAGCTTGGGAAAGTTTCGGGAGGAGGACGGAGGGGCTCAGTCCCTCAAGCCCCGTAGCATTCCGCGCCCGTCTTCTGATCACTGTACGCACACCGGGTCCGTGGGTCATGGTGGAGAAGCAAGCGACAGGGAGACGCCGACAGAGAAAGACCGACAGATCGTCCACAACGCGCAATATTGTTAGAGGTTACTAAATTATAAACAGAACTTCTGAAGGCTTCCTGTTATTCTTCAAAAAGCGTCTGATAGTAATTAGTAGTCGTATTGCCTACTGTAATTAGTAACCCGAGTGCTGATTGACGAAATCATTGTTAGTGCGACGACTGCCGCGAACGCTGCGTTGCAGTCTGCCCACTGCCACATATCATCAGTGCTAGTTATTCAACTTTGCCGGTGTGGTGGAAGCTTAACAATAAACGTGTCCGCCTCTCACGCCACTTAGCGGTACGCAATTAAGACGACGTTCCACTTTTGAGGACTGAAATAAATGTTTTTCATGGTGCACCATTAGAAATGAACGTCACCACTGTGGGGCGCTGCAGTTCGCCCATGATACAGTCGCTGCTTATCGAAGGAGATAAAAGCGCCGCGCGATGGGGGGAGAGGGCAATGTTTCTGCCGACAGCTGTCAAGGTAGGCAGCGGGGCTTGGAGCGCAACAGAGGATCCGCGACACAGGATATGTAAGTGGTGCCCTTGTCACTGAGTAAAGAGTGTGTTTGTTCACCTGTGTCTGTGTCTCTCGGTGCAGCGGTTGGGCAAAAGACGGGTTGGATTAAACCCCGCGTGGGATTCAAGGGGGTAGAATCCTACAAATTGGCGCCCAACGTTGGGGCCAACTCGTCTTGCCGCACGCCCGGGAGGCACTGACAGCTAGTGTAGTTGCAGTGTAGTTTGTAGCATTTGTCGCCCGTGCCCTTCGCTCGCTGTCGCTTCTGCTGTTTTGTTCGTAGTTCGGGAGTGTGCGTTTGCTGGCCATGCCGCCCAAGAGGCCCCCTCTCGAGCCCGTCTACGAGGACGACCCGCCAGTAGCGGAGGACCTGCTTCGGCAGATGACAGCTCTCTGCGCTTTATTGTCGCAGCAGCTCCCCAGTAGCACGTCCACCGCCCAGCCGTCCTCTGAACCCCCGCTACGCCTGAACCTGACGATACCGACATTTTCGGGCTACAGCGACGCCAAGTCCGTCGAAGATTTTCTCGCGGACCTGGAGGCTTACCAGACAGCCGTGGGAGCAATCGACGAAGCCGTCCTGCGCCGGACACTACCCGCTGCATTGGTAAGCTCAGCTGCTGTGTGGCGTCGGTCTCAACCCGCATTTCCGTCTATGACCGAATTTCAGCGGCTGTTTCGGGAGGAATTTTTGCCCCCGGATTATGCAATGCGTATGCGCGAGGAACTTATGACTCGAACGCAGCACGCGGAGGAGAGCCTGTTGGAATATACCCGGGCAATCCAAGAGCTGTACCGCAGAGCTGAACCGTTCGCGAGGGAAAGCGAGAAGGTGGCCCGCGCTATTCGCCAATGTCACCCTCGTTTTAAGCCTTATTTGCGGGGGCGAAGCTTTTCTTCGCTCGATGACCTTGGTAAAGAAGCCCGCGTCATCCAAGCAGATTTGTTGGCGGAATTACAGTACCGCCCACCGCCTACGCCGGAACAAACGCTGGAGCCTAGCTGCGCATGGAACGGGCCGAGACAGTCGTTAGACGCGGAATTAAGCCCCCGTGGGACTGTTGGAACACACGGCGGTTTGTCCGGCGGGCCAGTTTACCGTTCTTTGGATCCCTTTGCATATGAGCAAAGGAACCGAGCGAGGTCGGCACGAGCAGAGCCGCGCGGTCGCACGTCAGTGATGCTAGTCAGTGACGTCGCAGTCGGTGATGCACGTCATGCACCACGGCAGGACAGGCGCGACTCTAGAGCAAGTAATAACGCAGGAACACAACCCCGTTGTTACGGTTGCGGTGAACGCGGTCATTTTCGTCGTAACTGCCCGCAGCAGACCACTTCCACCCCCAGACATCCCCCGCAGGGAAACCCGGGACGCCGGCGGCGGTAATTGGGAATGACTCAGTTCTGTCGTCGGCGCTGAAAATGTCGATAAGAAGCAAGCGAATTCTAACCATGCTATCTTGTCTGATAACGTAGTGGCCTTGGTCCCGCTCGCATGTCGAGCGCAAGATGACATATGCAACATCGGACCGTTTATCGTGGCGCGCGTTCTGAGTAAGGACGTTGCGGCTTTGGTGGACACTGGAGCGGCTGTATCCCTGATAGGTGACACCATCCACGATTGGTGCCGGGAGCGGAACATTTCCGTACGGACGACCAGGACCTGCCTACGGCTCGCATCAGATGCAGTGGTACCAGCCGGAGGAGCAGTACGTCTCACTTTGACCGTCGACGGACAACGTGTCAGTCAACGCTTCATCTACCTGCCCGGATTGGCGGGACTGATGATCCTGGGACGCGACTTCATTATCCGGATGGGATTCGTCCTGGACTTACGTCGCGGAGGCTACCAGCATGCAAGCGGTGCTACCTTCTACCCATTTATGGAGTGGACGACGCCGGAAACGGAGCAGAACCGGACTGGTGAGGAGACCCAGGATCCCGGAGCTAGACAATCTACGTCCGTTGAGCTATTTTCCGGAGCAGAACACCTAACGGCACCAGCCCAGACCAGCGACGCATGCTCGCTAAAGCATTGCGGCCATTCTCCTGTATGTTCACAGAGACCAGGTCTAACCCATGCATTGGAGCACTGGATAGAAACCGGCGACGCAAGGCCCTGGCGATGTAATCCTCGGCCTTTGAGTGTGCATAAGCGCAAGCTCCTCGATGCTGCGCTGGATGAAATGATCGAGACCGGTGCTGTGAGACCTTCTCGCAGCCCTCGGGCTTTTCCGGTGGTTCTTGCGCCGAAAAAGGATGGAACGGCAAGGTTGTGCGTGGATTACCGCCGACTGAACGAGGTGACGGTAAGAGATTCATACCCTTTTCCCTCGATAGACTCGATCATGTATTCGTTGGGATCGGCCCACGTGTTTACAACTTTGGACTGCAGTAGAGGATTCCTGCAGATTCCGATAGCACCGGATGATGTTGAGAAAACAGCATTTACCTGTCACAGGGGATTATTTGAATTTGTCCGACTGCCCTTTGGACTGTCTAATTCTCCCGCTAGTTTTCAGCGAGTGATGGACGAGGTGCTCGGCGATGCGAAATACAATTTCGCTATGGCATACATGGATGACGTAGTAATTTTTTCACGTACATTCCAGGAACACCTTTCTCATTTGAAAGTGGTGTTAGGACGCATGCAGGCTGCAGGATTGACTGTCAATCCCCGGAAGATGCAGTTGGCTACCAACAGCATCAATCTCCTCGGGTTCAAGGTGGAGTCCGGCACGGTCAGGCCGAACGAGGACAAGCTGAAGGCTATCCTTGAGTACCCCCGCCCGACGGATGCGAAAAACTTGCAGCGCTTCCTCGGTATGATTGGCTTTTATAGACAGTTTATACCGCGATGCGCAGACCTAACGCAACCGCTAACTTGGCTGTTGCGAAAGGGAGCACGATGGTCGTGGGGACAAGCGCAGGAACAGGCGTTTACCTCTCTCGCTAAAGCGATTGCGGACACTACCCGCTTGTATCTCCCGGACCTCAATCGCCCATTTGTACTTCAAACAGATGCGAGCGATTACGGCCTTGGTGCAGTCTTGTTACAAGAGCATCACCGTGAACTCCAGCCCGTAGCATTTGCAAGCCGTACGCTGACGCCTCCCGAACGCAATTATAGCGTGACGGAGAAGGAGTGCCTAGCAATCATGTTCGCACTACATAAGTTCGACATGTATTTGGATGGTGCGAAATTCACTATTGAAACTGACCATCAGGCACTGTCCTGGTTAAAACGGTTGAAAAACCCAGCCGGACGGCTCGCACGTTGGAGTTTAACGTTGCAGCGATATGACTTCTCGGTGGAATACGGGAAGGGAACCTCAAATAAGGCGGCAGGCGCGCTATCTCGAGCACCGTTGCCCCTTGAGGACGTCGTTATTCCGCAGGAGCTTGTGGCCGTGGTTAACCAGACCGTCACGGAGGAGGAGCTCTCGTGGGGACAGATTGTAAGCAGGAACGACATCCTGGAAGCGCAGAGGACCGACGGCCTTTGTCAGCGTGTGTCAAGGTGGCTGGAAACAGCAAACCTGCAAGGCACGGAAGACGCTGAGGAGAGGTACGACTCCTATCAGCTGAGCGAGGATGGTCTCCTGGTCCGGTACATTCCCCAGGCGGACGACGAGGAGGTTGGTGATAGCCCCTTTCAGATCGTAGTTCCAAGGAAGCTACGTAAGTCATTCCTTAAATGCTTCCATGATTCTGCATTGTCGGGTCACGGTAGCGGCAGCAAGACTTATTCTAAGTTGTGTCGTATCGCGACTTGGCCAGGCATGAGACAGGATGTTTTGCGGTATACACGCAGCTGTCCGATATGTCAGAAGTCTAAGCCGCGTGGAGGGCAGCCTCCCGGCTTGCTGCAACCGATTGTTAGCCAGAAACCTTGGCAGATAGTCGCATGTGACGTAATGGGTCCTTATCCCACAAGTCCCCGTGGTAACCAGTATCTGTTAGTTGTTACAGATCACTTCACGAAGTGGGTTGAGCTTTACCCGCTGCGGAAGTTGGTGTCCGCTCGGATCTGGGACAGACTGCTGGACGTTTTTTCCCGGTTTGGATTCCCGGACCTGCTCATCACGGATAACGCCTCGTACTTTACAAGTAAGGTGTTTGTCGATAGTTGCTCTGCATTGAGCATACGTCACGTAAAGACGTCCCCTTATCACCCTCAGGCGAACATAACTGAGCGGGTTAACCGCAACATCAAGATGATGTTGGTATCTTTTACCGAAAGGCATAAAGATTGGGACGCCCGTCTTACGGAGCTTGGCTTTGCCACTCGTACTACGGAAAATAGGTCGACAGGATTTACCCCGGCTTATTTGAATTTCGGACGGGAAATTGTGTTCCCCCTCGAAAACACGTTGCGAACACGGCACACACAGCCTAGTCGTTCGTACGCGAAGTATGCTAATGATCTTCGCGATAGAATTTCGACTGCCATTCGATTAGCACGAGAGAGTCTTGAGGTCGCAAGACTGGAGCAGTCTCTCCAGTACAATAAAGGTCGACGCCAGGTCATTTACCGCGTTGGAGATCTGGTACTAAGGCGAACACATCCCCTTAGCGATGCAGCGAAAGGCTTTGCTGCCTCTCTCGCTGATCGATGGGACGGTCCTTATCGAGTAAGCGCACAGCTAACTCCGGTCACTTACAGGCTCGAGCGTTGCAGCGACAACGAGGAAACTGGCCCCGTCCACGTACAAGACCTCAAGACCTTCAGCCAGCGCATCTCGGACAGCGGCAGGTGGGAGGAGGACCACGATCTAGCATCGCAAGCCCGCTCTCCCTCAAGTCCCCCTAGGGCCGGTCAACCATCCCCCGAAGAGACTACTGCCCAGGGCGGGGTTCCCGGGATTACCCGCTATAACCTTCGCCCACGTAAGCAACCGAGGTGACGTTTTCCCTTTTTTTTACGCAGGCCACGACCGAGATCCCGTACACCACAAGGTTCTACGGCCCACCCCCAGGCTCGGGCGTCCCGACCTCAACGTTACGTCGCCCCGGCCGTTCGTTCAGTCGCCCACGCAGCAACGTGGACGACCTTGTCTGGTGACACCAGTGTTGGATTCGTGTCGCACCGTCGATGGAGGGACCAACCGCGCCCGCTGCGCTACGACCCGGTCGCCCTCGTGCCCGAACCTTTCAAAGGCCTCACGCTCCAAGACCGCCACCCGACCCAGCCCCCAGCCCTCTATACACCGGAAGAGATGGCACGCCTCTGCCCCTTGTGCCACGTCATCCAGTTCCATCCAGCAACACATCGAGCGAGCCCTTTGCACCTGAACAGAGCTCTCCAACCGCCCCCTACTCCTGCAATCAACCCTGGACCCCAAGACATCGAGGCAGCTCTCGCCCTTGTGCGTCGGTTCCGGCCCCACCTGCTCTCGCCTGCGGGACCCCGGGACGAACTCATACTCGACATGCCGGACCTGCCAGACCTGTGAACTTTAGGGGGGGGAAGAGTGTGGGGCGCTGCAGTTCGCCCATGATACAGTCGCTGCTTATCGAAGGAGATAAAAGCGCCGCGCGATGGGGGGAGAGGGCAATGTTTCTGCCGACAGCTGTCAAGGTAGGCAGCGGGGCTTGGAGCGGAACAGATGATCCGCGACACAGGATATGTAAGTGGTGCCCTTGTCACTGAGTAAAGAGTGTGTTTGTTCACCTGTGTCTGTGTCTCTCGGTGCAGCGGTTGGGCAAAAGACGGGTTGGATTAAACCCCGCGTGGGATTCAAGGGGGTAGAATCCTACACCACATAGCATGCTCCCAGCCCTTTCGGCCCTGATGTACTCAAATGAGTACACATTCAAAGACCCCTGAAAATATTCCGTACAAATCGCCTGGTTTCGAACGCAGCAACGATGCCAACCGACTTTCACAGCTTTGATCTACTGGTGTACAAGCGGATATTTTTTCAATCTGCAGGAGTGTACCCGGCAGAACCTCTCTGCCCCCCCCCCCCCTCTTCTTCTTTATTTTGATGCAGAGAGGTCGGGCAGGGTGCCGAGGATTTCATGTTCTGACGTTGTGAGGCAAATTTCTACGGGATTTTCATTTGTTCGAAGTGTTTATCACGAGCGTCAGCTTGGTAGAGTTCTCGTAGAGGTGCTGACGCAGCTTGGGAAAGTTTCGGGATGAGGACGGCGGGGCTCAGTCCCTCAAGCCCCGTAGCATTCGGCGCCTGTCTTCTGATCACTGTACGCACACCGGGTCCGCGGGTCATGGTGGAGAAGCAAGCGACACGGAGACGCCGACAGAGTTTCTCATCCCCATCCATCATTTGCGAGAAGCAGGCTGCAACCGCGCACTCAGAAGCATCACAAGTAAGGCAGTAATCCGCCCAAGGATCAATCGTGTTTAGTTCGGTGGCCAACGCTAACGAAGTCTTAACGTTTTAAAACGCATTACGTGCCCTTGAATTCCATGGAATAACATTCGGTATCTTCTTTTTGGTGAGATCCGTTGACATAGCTACTTTTTCCGCGTACTTGCTGATGTATTCTCGATAGTAGTTAAATAGCCCGAAAACCCGTAGAAGCTCGGTTTTTGTCTGCGGCAACTTCAATTCGCGAATCGCGGCAACCCTCGTGGGGTCAGGTGAGTGCTTCCCCGAGCCTACGACATGACCGAGATACTTCACCTGCCGCTGAGCAAACTTCATTTACGCGGGTTGTTCTTCAACCCCACTCGCGCGATTGCATCCAACACTGCCCTCAGATGTTCCACGTGCCCCTCCCGTGTTGTTGAAAATACAGCGACATCATCAATGTGCGCTACACACCAGCGGCATGGCCGAGTGGGCTAAGGCGTCCGCTCGTTGGTGGTAACCAAGGTCGTGCTGAAGACTGGGAGGTGGTGGGTTCGAATCCTGCCGCCGGCTGTGCTGTCTGAGGTTTTCCCTGGGTTTTCCGAAGACTTTCCAGACGAATGTCGGCACAGTTCCCCCTGAAGTCGGCCCAGGACGCATACTAACCCCCCTGTCCCCCACTCCTTCCTGCTATCCTCTCTCCGTCTGTCCACATCTGCACGTCGCTCATAGCCACAGTTGCTTCGCGGCGCTAACACCCAATCAAAAAAAAAAAAAGTGCGCTACAGCATATGCACGGTGATCGTTGAGCACCTTGTAGAGCGAGAAAACGAGGCGACCAGGCTCTACTGAGGTTGATGGGTTTAATGACGGTTAATGGCGATGAACCGAAAACGAAAGCTCGGGTCACGCGCAGTGCTGCGCGTAACCGATGGCGGTGCTGGTGATGATTATGACGCTGCTGCCACAGGGCTCCCCCCCGTGGCGGATGACAAGGCTGGCGAGGAGGGCCGAGGTTGGCGGAAAGGTCGGGCGCCGAGGCCAAGGAGTGCAGGAGCCGGACCCGAGGCGGCGGGCGGCTCGTAGTGTGCGAGCTGCGGCGCCCAATGCACCCGACGTGGAGGGGAAGGAATGCTGGAGACAGGAGCTGAGCACGGACGTAGGTAGGGCGGGTCGGGAGATACCAGAGGTGCAGACTCCAGGAATGCGGGCTTAAGCCTGTCGATGGCCACAGTGTCAGGTCCCCGTGGAAGATCGAGGCGGAAAAACTTCGCGGCTCGCGAGATGACCCTGTAGGGGCCGTCATAGGGAGGCTGCAAGCTGGAGCGCACAGAGTCCCGGCGGACGAAGACGTGAGTGGCTTGATTAAGGTCGGGGCTCACGAACACGCGTGTTGCGGGAGCGGAGCGGGTAGGCGTGGGCTTGAGGTCCCGGAAGAGCTGGCGGAGACGGTCGATGTAGGAGGAAGGGTCGTGCACGAGCGGGGCCGATGGGCTGAAGAATGCTCCGGGAAGGCGGAGCGGGCAGCCGTAGACCATGTGGGCCGCGCTGCAGTCATCCTGGCGGATCGCGGCGCGAAGGCCAAGCAGGACGAAGGGTAGACGCTCGGGCCAGGTTGTGTCGCCGTGGTCAGTGGCGCGGAGGGACGCCTTGAGCTGCCGATGAAGGCGCTCGACCAGGCCGTTGGCAGCCGGATGGTAGGCCGTGGTTCGGATGTGATGGGTTCCGAGGGCGCTGCACAGGTGACGGAAGAGGGACGATTCAAACTGGCGTCCTCTGTCCGTGGTTACAGTGGACGGGACGCCGAGTCGGGAAACCCAGGAGAAGAGGAATGCGTGGGCCACCGTCTCTGCCGTGATGTCAGGAATCGGCGTTACCTCCGGCCAGCGGGTAAAGCGGTCGATGCACGAGAGCAGGTAGCGGTAGCCTTTGGCCAGAGGAAGCGGGCCGACCAAGTCGATGTGGACCTGGTCGAAACGTGCATCTGGCGGAAGGAACCGCGATGGAGGCGAGATGGTGTGGCGGTAGATTTTGGACCGCTGGCAGGCTAGGCAGGCCCGCGCCCAGTCACGGACATCGGCATTCATGCGAGGCCATATGTAGCGCTCTGCGACGATCTTTTGCGTGCCGCGCACGCCAGGGTGGGACAGTGAGTGGAGGGCGTTGAAAACATGCCGGCGGAAGGCCAGGGGAACGAAAGGGCGCGGGGTACCAGTAGAGGTGTCGCACCATAGACTTGCCGTCGAACCGGGGAGCGAGATCTCCCGAAAAGTGGTGGATGAGGCGGGGGATGAACGAAGGGCGGCGAGCTCTTCATCTGCCTGTTGCGCCTGGGCGATGCCGTCCAAATCGACAGCGGGGGGCGGATGGAGAGCATTGACGTCCGGCCGCGAGAGTGCGTCGGCAGCGGCATTGTCTTCGCCTGCGACGTGTCGCACATCGGTCGTGAACTCCAAGAGGTAGCACATGTGGCGGGTTTCACGAGGCGAGTGGTTGAGGGAGGCCGATCGCAGGGCGAACATGAGAGGCTTGTGGTCGGTGTACAGCACAAACGGGCGGCCCTCGAGAAAATGGCGGTAGTGTCTGCATGCCAGGTAGGCGGCGAGGAGCTCACGCCCGAAGGTGCTGTAGCGTGTTTCTGCTGGCGAGAGGCGCTGGGAAAAGAAACCGAGAGGTTTCCAGTGGCCATCCTGACGCTGCTGCAAGACTGCGCCGACAGCAGCAGTGGAGGCGTCGACGAACAACGCTGTCTCGGCGTCAGGACGAGGATGGTGGAGCAGCACAGCATCTGCCAGGGCCTGCTTGACTTCTGCGAACGCGCGGTCTGCTGCCGGTGTCCACTCCAGAGGGGCAGCACGGGCCTCTTTCGGATGGTCAGCGCCGAGAGCTGCGTAGAGAGGCTGGAGCAAGGCAGCACAGCGAGGCACGAAACGTCGGTAGAAAGTCACGAGGCCAAGGAATGAACGAAGTCCTTTGCGAGAAGTGGGGGCAGGAAAGTCTCGGATGGCCTGGACCTTGGATGCGAGTGGCCGGATGCCTTGCGGGGTGATGGTGTGTCCCAGGAAGGTAAGGGTGGTAACGCCAAACTCGCACTTCGCGGCATTGATGGAGACTCCGTAGTCCTCCAGGCGCGAGAACAGGGCGCGCAGGTGGGCGCGATGAGCCTCCGGAGATGGACTTGCGACGAGGATGTCATCCATGTATGCGAATGCGAAGTCCAGGCCGCGGAGCACTTCGTTGATGAATCGTTGGAATGTCTGCGCAGCATTACGCAGGCCAAAGGGCATCCGCACGTATTCAAAGAGGCCAAAAGGGGTGGTTATAGCCGTCTTCGGGATGTCAGGGGGATGGACGGGAATTTGGTGATAGGCTTTGATGAGGTCTATCTTGGAGAAGATGGTCGCTCCGTCAAGATTCGCGGTGAAGTCCTGAATATGGGGAAGCGGGTATCTGTCCGGTACCGTGACGATGTTGAGTGCACGGTAGTCCCCACATGGGCGCCAATCACCAGGTGTTGCTTTGGGCACCATGTGGAGAGCGGAAGACCACGGGCTGGAGGAAGGCCGAATGATCCCCAGTTCGAGCATGTGCTCAAATTCCCTCTTGGCAATGACGAGGCGCTCTGGAGCCAGCCGTCTGGGGCGAGCGAAGACAGGGGGGGCCCGTGTCACGATGTGGTGAGTGACGCTGTGGCGAGGTGGGCAAGAGGCGTGCGATTGGCGCAGGACAGCGGGGAACTCCGTGACAATGTCGGCGAAAGCAGTGGGCAACGGTAGCCGTATGGTGGGACTAATGGCGGCTATATGCGCTGGGGCTCCATAAACGTGCAAAGAAGTAGTGTTGTCGACGAGGCGCTGGCGTCTAATATCCACAAGAAGGTCGAAATGGTGGAGGAAGTCGGCGCCAAGGATTGCGAAGGGGAGGTCCGCGAAGGTAAAAACCCAACGAAATACTCTGCGCAGGCCGAGGTCGAGGGTGACGGAGCGTTGACCGTAAGTTGAGATGGTGGACTTGTTGACGGCCTGCAAAGCCAAGTCTGGTTGTCGGTGTCGTTTTTCTGCGGGGTTTGGTGGAACGACGCTCACGTCAGCCCCGGTGTCCACCAGGAAGCGACAGCCGGACACGCGGTCCGTGATCCGGAAGAGCCGGCTGTTGTCGCCCCCAGCCATGCCAGCCGTTAATGGTTGGGGGGAGCGTTTCCCGGCCACGAGCAAGGGGCCTGGCAGTTCCTTGCGGCATCGCCGAATTTTCGATGATACCAGCAGAAGTGGTGCTGAGAGGGCGAAGGAGACCGTTGACGGGATGGCGAGCAGCGACGGCAAAACGGGCGGCGAGGGGAACGTGGTCGCTGCGGGGGAATGGCGTCCACCCGGTTCACAAGGGCCGCCACCGTAGTCTGGAGTTGCTGGAGCGACGTGCTGATGGCATTGATTGCAACGTCCACCGGTGGAGGGGAGGTGCGGGGGGCCAGGGCGGCAACGGTTTCTGGTGATGGAAGGCCAGCAAAATCCAGAATACGGTCCGCCATCTTCGCCAAGTCATCCAGGCGGGAATTTTCGCCGGCGGCCAGGATCATGCGGACATTGTGGGGCAAACGTTGTAGGAAGAGTTCGCGTAGTAGTGAGTCGTCCGTGGTAGGGTTGCCGGCGAGGTCGCGCATGCGGCGTAGGAGCTGGGTGGGCCGTCGATCGCCGAGCTCTTCCCTGTTCAGAAGCTGCTGCAATCGCCGCTCCTCCGAAGCAGATGTACGGCGAATTAACTCGTCCCGTAAGGTGTCGTAGGGCAACTCGGGGTGAGGGTGGATTATTAGGTCACGGACTTCCGCCGCAGCTTCGGGAGGAAGGTTTGCGATGGCATAGCCAAACCTTGAGGCTTGAGAAGTGACGCGGCGTCCGTCGAAGAGAACCTCCGCCTGCGCAAACCACAGCTGAGGGTCGGAGATGGAGAAAGGCGGCAGGCGGAGCGGTGCCACAGAAGCCTCAAGCGGTGGAAGTGGCGGTGGCCGGCTGGGAGGCGAAGAGCTGGTGGAGTGCTGGTCACCGTTCATGATGGTGGAACGCTAAGACATCACGTTCGGGTCACCAGTTGTAGAGCGAGAAAACGAGGCGACCAGGCTCTACTGAGGTTGATGGGTTTAATGACGGTTAATGGCGATGAACCGAAAACGAAAGCTCGGGTCACGCGCAGTGCTGCGCGTAACCGATGGCGGTGCTGGTGATGATTATGACGCTGCTGCCACAACCTCATTCATTGTCCTTTGGAAGATGGTGGCAGAATTGGGCAGCCCAAAGGGCATTACCCTTCAAGCATGAAGACCCCGATGCGTTCTGCAATTTCTGTGAGGTTTCATCCATTGCAATCTGCCAATAACCACGCGTCATGTCCAGGGTAGCTATGTACCGCGCCCGGGCAACACTGTGGAGTCCCTCATCGGAAACCGATCTGGTTAATCGCATTTAGCCTTCGATAATCAACACACATTCTAACAGAACCATCTTTCTTGGCCACACACACCACATGTGGGCACATTTACTCGCGACTTTCGGTTACGAAAATGTAAACAGAACTTCTGAGGGGTTGCTGTTATTCTTCAAAAAGCGTCTCATAGTAATTAGTTACCCGTCTTTAATGCGTTATGTATAGTACTTCAATATGACGTCGTACGTGTCCGCCACCCCCGAACGGGCTCCTGCGCTTCTCCTCGGCGAACGTAGAAGATCGCCTCCATATGAGTTTCTAAAAGTGTTCAGAATTAATTAGTGCGAAACATACGAAGAACAGAAAGGTGATGACCTGTGTGTGCCATCAAAATTCCAAGTTTTGCATGGCAGTATCTTAAAATCTGGTGGTTATGTTGCACTTTACATTCCGTTTAATAAAGTTAATCAGGCTAAGCATTTGTCGTGTTACACCTTAGAATAATGTCTCTTCGACTGCAATGCCGAAAAGTTGAATATCCTACGAGAAATACGGTGTCACACCTGTGTATGATCCTGGGACATGTCACATAATTTGATTGAATTCGTCTCGACTGGACAAAACATACTGCTATCGGTTTGCTTCGGGACACTTCACTGCGTCCGGACGTGCCAAAGCGTGTCTTGAACACCCCTCCTGTGTGCTCAGTATGTTCTACGACGTTAAGTTCCCTACAGTGAGGAAATCAGATCTTGCAACTCCATGTGAGAGTCGTGGGCTGTATTCAATATTCATCTGTAGCTTATGCTGCCTGTGCTGCAGCTGGAAGGACGCAGGTACGCGGCAGTTCTCTCACGGTCTACCTTGTACAGCAGCGAGATCCGTACAGCTCTTGTTATGGCATAAAACACTGCGGAGTGCAGTTTTTAACGTCTAAATAATTTGTCGAGGAAGACTTTAAGGGTGGACTTCGTATAATATGCGCTATAACAGCACAACATATCGTACTGAATTTTTCATTTGTTTTTCTTGCTTCGTAACTTTCAAGACGAGTGATGATGGCTGGCGGTGGCCGTATTTTTCAAGGGATATTTTATTACGCTGCAGCGCCCTGTTCCAGCTTTCCTCAATTCACGATGACGAAGGAAAGCACTATGAACTACCTATGAAGATGCTGCAATCGAGAGCTCTTTTGAACGTGACCAATCGTGCTGCTCGTAAATGTTATTGGAAAATGCTTCGAAATGAATGAACCAGTGTGATTTTGCAACCTTTATTTCGCAGAGCCAAAGAAAAACGTCATCTCTCCCAATGACAGTATCCCTTGCATTCCGGTTGGTTACAGCAAAAACACAAGACAAAATTGCTACAAAATAAATAGTTTAGTGTAGCTTTAGAAAACGGTTTAAACATTAGATTGAGAAGTTACTCGTCAAAAAGAACCGGTTACATGTTAAGTTACCGTGTGCAAAATGTAACTAGGTTAATAACGAAGTCCTTCAGCTGAGATGTAACTCGCAGTTACTGAGTTACTTTAAAAAAGAACGAGTTACTTCGAAGTTACTTGGGATACAAAATAACATTACGCAGGTGCAGCGCACGTGAGCAGTTGAGTTAGAGCTTGAGCTGCCTGCGGAGGAGTGCAACACGCTTAGATCGTTTTCATTTATGTCCAACTATAAACCTCTCCCTGTTTGTAAACCAATGACGTCATAGTGTTCAACAGCGCCACAAACTTGGTAGAATTGAACTACACTCGAAGCTAGAGCTGAACAAAGTCGTGCCCGAAAGCCACGGTCTTGAGGGGATTAGGATATGGTCCTTTAAAGGGACGCTACCCTCGGTCCTGCTTTCCTTTCAATCGGAGGCAGCGAACAAGTGCCCGTTCGTGGAACCCAGCCCGCTCCTTCCGATTTGTTTTGGTTACAGTCTGTCTACCAATGTCATGATGACGTTTCTCTGGTAGAGGTCTATTCGAACGCTTTGCATCTTACTCCCTGTGGGCTCACAATGGTTCAGCTTAATTTCAATGGCAGCGGTTCTTACTTCCTAAATAAAACACTGTCATTGATTGAATATCACGTTTTATGGCAAACAGTGCCATGAAGGAACCGGAGAGAAAACAAGAAAATATGTGGACGTGAGTGAAAAGCGAGTTAAAAGTAACTAGGAACTTAAGTTACTTTGGCAAAGTTACCTGAAAAAGGAACGAGTTCCTCTGAAAGTTACCACGGCGCAAAAAGTACCGAGTTAAGGTACAAGTTACCAAAAAAAAGGAATTTAGTTACAGTAGCGAGTTACTTGTAATGAGTTACCTCGAACTCTCGTTTAAAGTGCCACTACGGACTAAATATCGTGTTTTCAGAATCCTACAAAAGCTACGTTACTGAAATCTTCTTGTCGCACTTTACATTCCCGCAAAATATTTTAGCTATATGTGAAGCGAAAACTAGAGAAAATTTATTTTTATTTTTGAAAACTGTAACTCCGAGGGAGCGCGCCCGGCTCTCATCTGGCAACGTTGTTACCCTTCGCGGCTTCCAAAAGGGGGGGAGGCTCACTTTTTGCACTGCGTGATCGGAACCCCACGTGACATGTCATCCAACTGCTCCGCCCTTGGAGAAAACACAAAAGAGGGGGAAGACATCTATCCCATTTTCCCCTTTTTCGACATATCAGCCTCACATGGCTTCTCTATCACGTGACCCTCCCCGCACGCCAGCGTCGTTGCTAGGAGACGAGTGTTCTCTCCAGAACTTGACATCATTGCAATTTGTGCGCTTATGATTACCTCATTCGCTCGTCGCGGCATCGAAACTTGTGGAGGCTCAGCAGGTCTTCAAAGATTGACAGAAATGCACAGCGTTCGTTAACCGGCTTGAAATTTCGCGTATGGAATGCTTGAGGCATCTTCTTTTCATGGACTAAATAAAATAAACGCTGTTTTCTGAGTCCGGAGTGGCACTTTAAAGATTTAGCACGCATGCTGAAGAAGTTGTGATACTTCAGCGCAACGTATGTAGGATAAATGTAAATGAGTGCTATTCTTATGACGTCATCTTGTATTCAAATTTTTCTCGAATGGGGGCAATAAACGTGCAGGAAGACTATACCCCTAATTCCGAAAATCATATGACCGTGACGTCACGGGAGGTATTATATGGTAGGAAGGCGTGAAAAGTGTATAAAGAGCCAATAGTGATGGCCTATGTCCTCTCATTCTCCTGAAGTCAGGGCTTGACGGCGAAGCCCTTCTAGGGCTTGTATCTTAGCAACATGTAGAACAATGGTACTGCAAAAGGTCGTGTGCAGGATGGTTAGGCTCACTCAGGGCATGAAAAATGGCCTTTATACCTAAAGCGAGGCACTTCACTTTTACATGTGGCACTCGCAAGCCACCAACCTCCCGCGACTGGTACAGACGCGCGCGTGACACCCATTCCACACTGTTGCCCCATATGAACTGAAAAGCAATACGGGTCACAGTAAGAAAGATCTGACGTGGCGGAAGCGATATGGTACCATGGTAAGAGTACTTGCTTAAGAACCACGACGCCGCTAGCCGGGCCTTACAAGTAAGTGGAAGAACCAGACCCTTCAATTCACGGAGAACAGGAATGCTACGCTGGTGAATGCGCATCCACGATGATACTGCGATTCCCCGACTATTGAAATAGTAGTCCAGTCTGCATAATTCAGTTTTAACAGGTACCCCGAGTGCAGACGCACAGGAGGGAACAGAACTGATAAAGAGCTTGTATTGTCATCAAGCAAGATAACTACCTATGGAGGTAGCCTCTTTTAGACAAACTCTATCTTACATACCAGGTACCAACGCTCCAAAAGGAGGTTGCTTTCTGTATGTGCGATGCCCTACGAACAACCCTGAAACTCCGGAAGAATCGCTACGGGGGAGCTAAGAGCCGAGTCGCTGTAAGCCAGCGGCGACAGCACTCCCAACATGTGAGCCACCAAAGGACAGCCGGCACCGGCGAATCCAAATTTGGAAGTTAATTTCCGAAATCAGCGATGCTAGTTGCTTCTGCTCTGCGCGTGTGACCGGCAACGGCTCCAGGTACCTTAAGGTGGCCCAATCAACTGCTGGGAGTCCAAATATTTGCGCCGCTCTTCTCCGCAGTAAAAGTGGAATATGGCATTGCAAAAAACAATGTTATCTCTGCTATCTCAGACATGCCACAAGACGGACAACCGTCCGTGCGACATATCCGAAAACGGTGCAAACGTTCACGCAGTGAGATGATACCATGGGGCAGCTTCCACTGGAGACTAGCGCGCCGTGCATCAAGCCAGCCAGCAGTGAAAAGCGCCAGGCGAATTTCGTTGGCACTGCTGGCCTTGCGGGACCCGGTCGAATTTCCTTGTAGGCGGCGTAGAACTCACGGACGCTCCACGAGGAAATGTCTTCATCTGGGCATTCGACACGCAGGCGCCGCACGACATCAACACAAGCACAAAAATAAGCAGGGAGTACTTCTGCCCTGGGGCGAAGCTCGGGACTTTTCAGGAATCACCTGGTGGCGTATCCTAGGAAATACTGCACTAATGCGTACGGGATTACGGCACGAAGGAAAGTAATGCTTCGTAGTGTGTATTGTCCTCAACCAAGATAACTACCTATGGAGACAACCTCTTTTGCACAAACTGTATCTTGCATACCAGATAACAACGCTCCAAAGGGAGATTGCTTTTTGTACGTGCCATGACCTGCGAACAATCCTGAAACTACGGAAGAGTCGCTACGGGGGAGCTGTACAGTCCTAGTGGGCTTAATAGAACTTGATATGCCACTCACCTTGATCATAATCAAAGAGCCGAGTCGCTGTAAGCCAGCGGCGACAGCACTCCACAGACCCAAATAATGACTGCTCACGGATGATATGTGCACGCAGCCCGGCTCTCACTGCCTGAAAAATAGCCATGCTACGAACATCTGGGCCACCAAAGGACAGCCGGTACCGGCGAATCCAAATTTGGAAGTTAATTTCCGAAGTCAGCAATGCTAGTTCCTTCCGTTCTGCGCGTGCGACCGGCAACGGCTCCAGGTACCTTACGGTGGCCCATCAACTGCTGGGAGCCCAAATATTTGCGCAGCCCTACTCGGCAGTAAAAGTGGAATATGGCATCGCAATAAACAATGTTCAGCTGTCTCAGACATGCCACAAAACGGACAACCGTCCGTGCGACATATCCGAAAACGGTGCAAACGTTCACGCAGTGGGAGGACACCATGGGCCAGCTTCCACTGGAGACTAGCACGCCGTGCATCAAGCCAGCCAGCAGTGATACGCCGCCCAGCAAATTTCGTTGGCACTGCTGGCCTTGCGGGACCCGGTCGCATTTCCCTGTAGGCGGCGTAGAAATCACGGACGCTCCACAAGGAAATGTCTTCACCTGGGGATTCGACACGCAAGCGCCGCACGACAGCAACACAGGCACAACAATAAGCAGGGAGTACTTCCGCCCTGGGGCGAAGCGCGGGACTTTCAAGGAACCACCTGGTGGCGTATCCTAGGAAATACTGCACTAATGCACAGGCTAGGTGCTCTGACGCACGGAGCGCCTCAAAGAGAATACGCGATTGAACCGCCAAGCACTCTTCTGGCACAGCCCGTACTCCCAAGCCACCCAGATCACGGCCTCCGTGGAGTTGAGACCTAGAGACCCATTCAACGGATCCGCCCCACAGAAAGCGGAACGCGTGTCATGTGATAGCAGCTTGTATTACCGCCGACGGGGATGAAACAGCCGCTAAAAACCTCAAGCGACTGTAATACCATGCTGCTAACAGCCGTGCCCGAAAAGTGATCGGCAGTTCAACAAACTTAAGTTCTCGCAGCACAGCACTACAGCGGCTGAATACTCGAGGCCAGTTGACAGATGAGACCCCTGCACTGTCAAAAAGAACTCCCAGGAGTTTAACCTGAGGTCTTACAGGAACTTGAAACGGTGCAGCACAGGTTGGCTGAATATTTAAACAAAGAGCGACACTTTTGGACCTATTCAATCTTGCCCCGGAAACTGTACCGTAGTCTTCGAACGCTTTCAACACTGGCTCTGGGGAACTCTCGCGCGGTAGTATGACGGAGACATCATCAGCGTACGAAAACAGGCAGTGGGCGTCTATTAGGTAGCCTTAGGATAACTGAGAGAGAACACAGCCTCCCGAGGAGAGGGTTGATGGCAAGGGCATACAAGGCGGGGGAGAGAGGGCATCTTTGTCGGACACCACACGTAACGTCAAATGGAGACGATAGACCACTAGCTACGGAAACGACACTTTTTGCGCCTTTGTATAGCACCTCAACGAAGCGCACCCAACCATCGGCGAAACCATATGCTCTCAGTGTTGAAAATAGGTACATGTGGCGCACACGACCGAATGCCTTCGACTGATCGAAGGAAGCCACCACTGCTGCTGTGCGTGAACACATTATCCAATGTATGGCATCACGTAGCGCTATCCTGTGGAGGTCTCACGACCTGCCAAGGACCGAACACGCCTGGCACGGGTGTAGCACCTTTTCTAAATGCGGCGAAACACGCAAAAGAAGTGCCTTGGCTAGGATTTTGTAGTCGCATGCCAATAGAGTGATAGGCCGGTATGCATCCGGATCTCCACTCTGCATGCTAGAACATAGCATCCCTCGGGAAAAGCATAGATTAAATACCCGAGTCAAGGAGTTACCAATTACCCGCCAGAAACATTTGTAGAACTCAACTGGGAGGCCCTCAACGCCGGGACACTTTCCGTTCGGCATTGAGGAGACAGCTGCTACAATCTCTTGTTGCGTGAGCGACCCTGAGCCTACATGCTCTATCTTTTCGTCCAGCAGGGGGCACTCTCGGCTGATAACGGGCTCGTCGGGTGATGACTCCTCGTAAAGGGCCGCGCAGTGCTCACGCATCGCTGCTTGAATATCATCAGGTTCGGTTAGAAGTGAGCCGTCAGCTGACCTGAGCTCGGCTGTACTCGAGCCCGGATTTCCTGCCACATAGCGCCGCAACAGCATGTGGGAGCTATAAGCTTCCCGACACCAGCGCTCGACATTTCTTTGCGTTACGAACTTGCGCCAAGGGTGCATACAAAAAGAGACCCAAGGCGCCTTTGCACATCCTCTATCTCAGAGGCAGTATCATGGTTGCGAGAGCCAGGGTGGCGAAGAATAGCTAATATCTGCCTGAGTGCATCTCTACACTGCCGATGTTCACGCGTACGCTGTCTCCCCCAAGACCGAAGACGGTGTGCTGCTCCCTGCTTCAAAGCCTCCCAGTGATCTGGCCCAAAATCGGGTGCGGAACACTGTTCCGATAACCAATCTTGCATAGCACTTTTAATTTCGGGATCCTCGAGCAAGGACAGGTTCAGCCGCCAAAAACAACAACCAGATCGAAAATTGAGCAGGCCAGATAGGGACAAAAGAACGCCGTGATGATCTGTAAGATCCCCAGCAGGTCGAGTCGCACAACTAGAGATGAAGTCTGCCAAGCCTGGCGAGACATAAAATCTGTCTAGTCGGCTGTGGTGGTCGTTGGTGGTGGTGTGTTAACCCAGGTGAACTCATACGCATTACCATGCACGTGGGACCAAGTATCAATTAAACCAATCGAGTTCACCACTAGCTCTCTGTTCGCCTGCCGGCCGTGCTGGCGGTCTATCGTACAGTTAAAATCGCCTGCAAATATTAAGTTCTGATTTCCATAAAAAAAAAAAAAACGTGTCAATTCTGCGAAAAAAATCCGAGCGCTCACCGCGGCGCACCGGGGCGTAAACATTCACAACACGCAGTGTTTTATTCTCATGTTCCAGCTCGACAGCCACCACCCTTCCCTCGGTGTCCGTGTCGAACCGCCTGATAGATCCCCGAAACGACTGAAAAACTAAAATTCCCACGCCAGCTCTGTGGGACGAACCACAGCTTAAGGACGCCTTGCGCCCATGCGAAACCTCTAACGACTTCATAGCCCGACCGGACAGGAACCCGGTTTCTTGCAGGAGAAGGATGTCTAATGCGAGCAGACCTTGCCCAGTCGATAACTTCTAACTGCTTCACCTCCCTGCTGAGCCCACGTACATTTAATGTGGCAAGACTGAATAGGGAGATTAAGAGAAAAATTGAGGATGCCAACACGCTAGTTAGGAATCTCGCACTGCAGACCCCTCGGATGCTTGGCGCTTCCTCTTCGCTGCAGATTCGATGAAATCCATCGCGTCAGCAACTGCACCTTCCTCATCTAACTCTAGGTCAATAGCTAACCTGTCGGAGCTAGAAGACGCTACACTGTCCCCACCACCCCTAACTCCAGTATCACCACCAGCATCCCCGTCACTAACTGCGACCACTGCCTCAGTATGAGTTACAGCAGCTCCCTTGACAATGACCTCACCACTGGGAGAAGCGTTGTCGGGAGACGCCACGACTGTCTCAGGTGTAGGGTCACCAACACAACGTTCATTCGAAGCCGCCACACTAACAGCTTCTAGAACGGGATGCTCATTTTCACGAGACACAACTACGGTTTGGGTGTCCGTAATGGCAGCCTGCACAGCCGGCACAACGGGTGCTTTCGGTGGCACGCAACCAGTCCCAACACGGGAAGCCCATGTTGCAGCCGGACACTCGGACACGGTGTGGTCTCCACCGCAACGCCTACACAAGGCATCGCAACTCTCATGCCCAACCTCACCACAGCGGGTGAGTGCCGTCTCTACCGCGGGAATGGGGTCCGGAACCGAAATAACCGTCACCGTGACCCGTGACCAAGTTGTGTGTGTGTATTGTCATCAAGCAGGTGTGTATTGTCATCAAGCAAGATAACTACCTATGGAGGTAGCCTTTTTTGCACAAACTGTATCTTGCATACCAGATAACAACGCTCCAAAGGAAGATCGCTTTTTGTACGTGCCATGATCTGCGAACAATCCTGAAACTACGGAAGAGCCGCTACGGGGGAGCAGTACAGTCCTAGTTGGCTTACTAGAACTTGATATGCCACTCACTTTGATCATGATCAAAGAGCCGAGTCGCTGTAAGCCAGCGGCAACAGCACTCCACAGATCCAAATAATGACTGCTCACAGATGATATGTGCATGCAGCCCGGCTCTCACTGCCTGAAAAATAGCCATGCTCCCAACAACTGAGCCACCAAAGGACACCCGGCACCGGCGAATCCAAATTTGGAAGTTAATTTCCGAAATCAGCAATGCTAGTTGCTTCCGCTCTGCGCCTGCGACCGGACGGCTCCAGGTACCTTATGTTGGCCCAATCAACTGCTGGGAGCCCAAATATTTGCGCCGCCCTACTCCACAGTAAAAGTGGAATATGGCATCGCAAAAAACAATGTTCTGCTGTCCCAATGGGAATTTGCCAGCTACCGATGATCGGCCGTCCATCTGCAGTCGGTCGGCAAACGACTTCTTCGGCCAAGAATGATTGAAACAAGCATGGGCCAAGGTCACTAATAGGGTATGTTGGTCAACGGACGCTGGCCCCACAGCACGCCCTGCCACCTTGTTGAGGTGTCGTTAAAGTGTTAGCATGCATCGTCTGGCCAACATTGGGTGGCCGTCGCGAATAGATTCACCGAAAAGAACGCACAGCCACTCTTTTTTCGGTAATAGCAATACATAACGCGAGATTTAAACCGTATTCTGTTCTCGATCCCAAGTGGAAAGTGCCGAAAGCCAACCATCGGCCAGCGGTCGGCTTTTAGTTGGCATGCAACTTAGTCGGCCATTGCACCTTGGACCAATGTCAGTATAATGTAGCTCACAGTTGTTGGCGAACAACGTTGTGGGGCGATTTGCGGGTGTGCTATTAAGTTTTGCAGAATATAGGCGGGCCAATGTTGGTCCTGCATTGCAAACAAACCCTAAAACAATGTAGCTGCTACTCAAAAAAAAAAGAGAGAGAGAGAGACAAGGCGCTCTGACGGTTGTCAAAAAGTCGGATGATAGTTGGCCATCGACTCTTTCGGCCGGCCAACGTTGGTGCAATGTTGCATATTGATAGGCAGAGCGAGGTTTGGTAAGCCGTCGGCGAAAGGCCAGACCTGCACCAAGAACCAGCTCGTTGGCTAAGCACTTGCCAAGCACGGCTAGGTTTGCCAGCCGAATTCTTGCCAAGCTTGGTCCAATCTCAGCATGTTTCCTTGGGGAGAGGGAAACGCGGAATGGTGTAGCACTTCATAAGTTCGACTTTGGTTTGGCCATGAGATTGTCTGGAACCCAAAGCAGTAAGAAACAGACACGTTATCTGCATTGTGAGCTAATACGACCAGCAATTCCTCATTTCAGCGTTGTTTGTGTACGCGTTGAATTAAACTTAGACACCTCACCCTTCATCTTGACTCACACACGAACAGGACTCTCGAATTTGTGGAAGTTCGCTGGACAACCTATGTACAGTATCTGTTCTCGCTCGCGAAAGAAATGCTTACGCTTGTCCCGTCCTAGAGCTGGCAATACGAGAAATGCAACTGCTTTTCTTTGTGATCTGTTTGATTCTGGTGGTCACAGGCATATTGGAAGCTTTTATGATTCTCCCTCTATTTTTTGCACTTTGAAATGCTGTTTCATTGTGTGAAATTTCTATGCTATAGACGGCGTGCTCACTGCCCCCTGTGAAAAATATGAGCAAAAAACAAAGGATGATAAATCGTCACTCTACGCTGCGGGACAATTGAGTATGAATAACGTCCATCGCACTTCCTGCATATTGCTCTATGACTGTGGGACCCATGGTCGGCCCATCGATAAAAATATATTGCTGCCTAGGGTGAAGCCAGGGAAACCCCAAGCTGCGACCAATCTCGGTTTTATGGTGGTACTAACTTAGCCCTATGTCGTTTAGGTAGGCCATACACGTTGGCCCAAACTCCAGCAGATTAAGTCAGGCCACGTTAGGCCAATGTCAATCCCCGATCTTGGCCCGGTCACTTTTACATAGGTCGGACCGACAACTTTTAGTCTGACACTGTACATTGGGCCGTCTTTGTGCCGATATTGTTTTTCCCATTGGGGTCTCAGACATGCCACAAGACGGACAACCGTCCGTGCGACATATCCGAAAACGGTGCAAACGTTCACGCAGTGGGAGGACACCATGGGCCAGCTTCCACTGGAGACTAGCGCGCCGTGCATCAAGCCAGCCAGCAGTGATACGCCGCCAGGCGAATTTCGTTGGCACTGCTGACCTTGCGGGACCCGGTCGCATTTCCCTGTAGGCGGCGCAGAAATCACGGACGCTCCACAAGGAAATGTCTTCATCTGGGCATTCGACACGCAAGCGCCGCACGACAGTATAACACAGCACAAAAATAAGCAGGGAGTACTTCCGCCCTGGGGCGAAGCTCGGGACTTTCGAGGAACCACCTGGTGGCGCATCCTAGGAAATACTGCACTAATGCGCAGGCCGGGTGCTCTGATGCACGGAGCGCCTCAAAGAGAATACGCGATTGAAGCGCCAAGCACCTTTCTGGCACAGCCGGTACTCCCAAGCCACCCAGATCACGGCTTCCGTGGAGTTGAGACCTACAGACCCATTCAACGGATCCGCCCCACAGGAAGCGGAACGCGTGTCGTGTGATAGCTGCTTGTATTATCGCTGGCGGGGATGAAACAGCCGCTAAAAACCACAAGCGACTGTAATACCATGCTGCTAACAGCCGTGCCCAGAAAGTGATCGGCAGTTCAACAAAGTTCTCGCAGCACAGCACTACAGCGGCTGAATACTCGAGGCCAGTTGACAGCTGAGACCCCTGCACGGTCAAAAACAACTCCCAGGATTTTAACCTGAGGTCTTACAGGAACTTGAAACGGTGCAGCACAGGTTGGCTGAAGATTTAAAAAAAGAGCGACACATTTGGACCTATTCAATCTTGCCCCAGAAACTGTACCGTAGTCTTCGAACGCTTTCAACACTGGCTCTAGGGAACTCTCGTGCGGTAGTATGACGGAGACATCATCAGCGTACGCAAACACAGGCGGTGGGCATCTATTAGGTAGCCTTAGGATAACTGAGAGAGAACACAGCCTCCCGAGGAAAGGGTTGATGGCAAGGGCATACAAGGCGGGGGAGAGAGGGCGTCCTTGTCGGACACCACACGTAACGTCAAACGGAGACGATAGACCACCAGCTACGGAAACGACACTTTTTGCGCCTTTGTATAACACCTCAACGAAGCACACCCAACCATCGGCGAAACCATATGCCCTCAGTGTTGAAAATAAGTACATGTGGCGCACACGATCGAATGCCTTCGACTGATCGAAGGAGGCCACCACTGCTGCTCTGCGTGAACACATTATCCAATGGATGGCATCACGTAGCGCTATCCTGTGGAGGTCTGACGACCTGCCAGGGACCGAACACGCCTGGCACGGGTGTATAGCACCTTTTCTAAGTGCGGCGAAACACGCAAAAGAAGTGCCTTGGCTAAGATTGTGTAGTCGCATGCCAATAGAGTGATAGGCAGGTATGCATCCGGATCTCGTTTTCTGGACGGGTCCTTGCACAAGAGGACAACAACTCCACTCTGCATGCTAGAACATAGCATTCCTCGGGACAAGCATAGATTAAATACCCGAGTCAAGGAATTACCAATTACCCTCCAGAAACGTTTGTAGAACTCAACTGGGAGGCCATCAACGCCGGGACACTTTCCGTTCGGCATTGAGGAGACAGCTGCTAGAATCTCTTGTTGCGTGAGCGGCCCCGAGCGAACATGCTCTATCTTTTCCTCCGGCAGTGGGCACTCTCGGCTGATAACGGGTTGGTCGGGTGATGACTCCTCGTAAAGGGCCGCGCAATGCTCACGCATCGCTGCTTGAATGTCATCAGGTTCGGTTAGAAGTGAGCCGTCAGCTGACCGGAGCTCGGCTATACTCGAGCCCAGATTTCCTGTCACATAGCGCCGAAATAGCATGCGGGAGCTATAAGCTTCCCGACACCAGCGCTCGACGTTTCTTTGCGCTACGAACTTGCGCCAAGAGTGCATACTAAGAGACGCAAGGCGCCTATGCACATCCTCTATCTCAGAGGCAGTATCATTGCTGCGAGAGCCAGGGTGGCGAAGAATAGCTAATATCTGCCTGAGTGCATCTCTACACTGCCGATGTTCACGCGCACGCTGTCTCCCCCAAGACCGAAGACGGTGTGCTGCTCCCTGCTTCAAAGCCTCCCAGTGATCTGGCCCAAAATCTGGTGGGAACACTGTTCCGATAACCAATGTTGCATATCACTTTTAATTTCGGGATCCTCGAGCAAGGACACGTTCAGCCGCCAAAAACAACAACCAGATCGAAAATTGAGCAGGCCAGTAGGGACAAAAGAACGCCGTGATGATCTCTAAGATCCCCAGCAGGTCGGGTCGCACAACTATAGAGATGAAGTCTGTCAAGCCTGGCGAGACACAAAATCTATCTAGTCGGCTGTGGTGGCCACGTGTGTTAACCCAGGTGAACTCATATGCATTACCGTGCACGTGGGACCAAGTATCAACTAAACCAATCGAGTTCACCACGAGCTCTCTGTTCGCCTGCCGGCCGTGCTGGTGGTCTATCGTATAGTTAAAATCGCCTGCAAATATTAAGTTCCGATTTCCGTAAAAAAACGTGTCAATTCTGCGAAAAAATCGCTCACCGCGGCGCACGGAGGCGTAAACATTAACAACACGCAGTGTTTTACACTCATGGTCCAGCTCGACAGCGACCACCCTTCCCTCGGTGTCCGTGTCGAACCACCTAATAGATCCCCGAAACGACTGAAAAACTAGAATTCCCACGCCAGCTCTGTGGGGCGAACCACAGCTAAAGAACGCCTTGAGCCCATGCGAAACCTCTAAAGACTTTAGAGCCCGACCGGACAGGAACCCGGTTTCTTGCAGGAGAAGGATGTCTACGCGAGCAGACCTTGCCCACTCGATAACTTCTAACTGCTTCACCTCCCTGCTGAGCCCACGTAAATTTAGTGTGGCAAGACTGAATAGGGCGATTAAGAGAAAAATTGAGGACGCGAACAGGCTAGTTAGGAATCTCGCGCTGCAGACCCCTCGGATGCTTGGCGCTTCCTCTTCGCTGCAGATTCGATGAAATCCATCGCGGCAGCAAATGCACCTTCCTCATCAAACTCTAGGTCAATAACCAACCTGTCGGAGCTAGAAGACGCTACACTGTCCCCATCACCCCCAACTCCAGTATCACCCGCATCCCCGTCACTAACTGGGACCACTGCCGCAGTATGAGTACAGCAGCTCCCTTGACAATGACCTCACCACTGGCAGAAGCATTGTCGGGAGACGCCACGACTGACAGAATGGCGTAAATGCAGGCTAGCTGGTGGATGACGCCACGACTGTGTCAGGTGTAGGGTCACCAACACCACGTTCATTCGCAGCCGCCACACTAACAGCTGCTATAACGGGATGCTCATATTCACGAGACACAACTACGGTTGGGGTGTCCGCACTGGCAGCCTGCACAGCCGGCACAAAGGGTGCTTTCGGTGGCATGCGACTAGTCCCAACACGGGAAGACCACATTGCAGCCGAACTCTCGGACACGGTGTGGTCTCCACCGCAACGCCTACACAAGGCATCGCAACTCTCATGCCGAACCTCACCACAGCGGGTACAAAGCGGGGCCACACAGTCCTTCTTAAAGTGACCTTCCGCATTGCAACGCATGCACACGCGCTTCAGGCCATCATAATTGATGGTCAAGCGCCTACCGCGTACGCTGATGAAATTCGGAACAGGGGATCGCATCTCCATAAGAACACGACGGTTCCCTGTTTCGATTCCTTCCAATTCCTTCTGAAGGAATGTCTCACGGCTCACCTTGGTGACTGGCCCCCCATATCCCGTGAGTGCCGTATCTATCGCGGTATCGGGAATGGGGTCCAGAACCGAAATAACCGTCACCCTGACCCGTGACCAAGTTGTGTGTGTGTACTGTCATCAAGCAGGAGAGCCACGTATGGAGGCGGCCGTGACCAAGTTGAACTCGTATTGCCAACTGTAGGATGGGACGTGACCAAGTTGAACTCGACAATTGTTAGTGCGGCAACTGCCGCGAACGGTGTGTTGCAGTCTGCCCACGGCCACATATCGTCAGTGCTAGTTATCCAACTTTGCCGGTGTGCCGGAAGCTTAAAGGAACCATGAAAGGATATTTGACAAGCCCACGATCATTTTTAATTTGTTCCCCTGTACTAATGCGTTCACTCTGTGAAATGGGAAGTTGGAAATGGCTCAAATACCGAAGATATTCTATATTAACATCGGGCGTGAACGGCAGCTGCTACGGTCCACCTCCGAGACGAACTGGCCGTGACATCATGCACAGAACATGCTGCTGATTCGTGGACGCGCTTTTGCGAGCGAAATGCAAAATTTTCAAACAAGCTCGCATGCTTCGCCATGAAATAGCCCTGGAGACAAGATTGTATCTAACCGTTGACACAGAATCCTATGAGAAATGTAATATAGCCGTTCACTGTCAGCATGGTTTCCGGAGCACGTTTTCCTCTTTGAACTTCTTATTCGTCAGAACATACCTCCGTCGGTGACATTTTACGAGCTGCTGAGTATCGAACGATACATAAACGCTGTGTGTGTCGCATAATCTCTTCCTCCATCGCTGACAATTTGCCTTTCGTCATATTTCAAGTGATTTGGACGGCAGATATACGACGTCGTTGTTGTCCAAACCGAAACCATGCACCCACATGGTCCTGCGGGCTGTTCCTCCTCGTCGTTCACAGTTGGCTGAGGGAATTGGATGGCGATGACGTAAGCCCGCTTCGAAATCATAGATCCAGCGGTCACGCCCTGCTATTTTTGTCTGATAACTACGCCCCCGTTGTACTGAATACGGTTAAAAGTAGACGTCTGTGCGATAATGAGGGATCATGAGAATGGTTTCCTGCAGAGTAGTCGGAAGTAGCGAAAATCATGTCATGGCCCCTTTAACAATAAAAGTGTGCCTCTCACGCCACTTAGCGGCACGCAATGAAGACGGCGTTTCACTTTTGAGGACTGAAATAAATATTGATCATGGTGCACCCTTAAAAATGAACTTCACTGCATAGCACGCTCCTAGTCAACCATCATTCCGAATGACATCGTTCTCTCCCCTGATTTGTTGAAAACGGGAGACACACTTATGCAGAAACGTTAATTGTCACAAAAAGGAGTACGCCCCGTGCTTTCAAGTTTTTCACATTTCAGTCGAACAGACATTATTCTAAGATATAACACGACAAATGCTTAGCTTGATAAACTTAATTAAACGGACTGTAAAGTGCAACATAACTACACTCTAAAAACAGAACTTCACCGCATAGCACACTGTGCGTCAACCATTGCCAAGAATGATAGGGTTATCGCTTCTGATTCGAAGAGAGACATGGGTGTACGCCTTTTTGTGGTAATTTTCATATATCCAAATTGCCACCAAAAGGCGTACGCCCATCTCTCTATTCGAATCAGAAGCGATAACCCTACCTTTTGTGGCAATGGTTGGCTCACAGCGTGCTTTGCGGTGAAGTTCTGTTTATAGAGTGTACGAGATTTTAAGATACCGCCATGCAAAAGTTGGAATTTTGATGGCGCACACAAGACATCACCTCTCAGTTCTTCATTCTTTTCGCACTAATTAAATATTGTGAACACTTTTAGGAACTCATATGGAGTTCGCCGAGGAGAAGCGCGGCAGCCCTTCCGGGAGTGGCGGACAGGTACGACGTCATACTGAAGTACTATACATAACCATCGACCACACTAATAAGGTCACACGCTTTCATTGTAATACCAATGCATTATCCAAATCATTCTTTTGTTCAACTGCCATCGAATGGAACAACCTCCCATCATCTCTCGCAACTATTATCGACCATACAGTATCTTGTAACACCCTCTCCCGTTCACCCCTCCCACAAGACCACCACGCTCGTATGTAGGGTGTTAAGAGGGGATACGAGTGAGGCGGCATCTCCGATTCACGATTTTTTCGCTCGTAGATGGCGCCACACGAACATACGGGTCTCAGCATGGAGGAAGCTGTAACCATTACCCTTAGTACAAATAACTCACTCCTCAGCAGGATTGTGTAGTCCCAAAAACACGTGTGACCTCCTTGACTATTGAGATGCAGGGATCTCACGTCATGTTTGGGTTGCCAAGGTCAACTCAGCTACAAAGAAAGAAGGAGGTCCCGACGAAAGCCAATTCTTCCCTTTTGTCCCTTTGTGGACTGCATCTGGTGACTTCTTGATGTTTTGCTATCTTAGCTTGTCTTCCTTTCTGGACGCAGCGCGGAGTCCAAATGTTATATTTCGTTGGCCCTCGCTTATTTATATTCACCTGCTGATTTTCTTTGGCGCCGAGATCTCACACTAGAACATTTTGCGGACGCATTTTGTATTTAACTGACTATTCTGATTTAGTGTATTTACCTTGCGTCTGTGTGCAAGTGAATCTAAATTTATTTGTCGCTACAAACATTAACCGAATAAGTCCTCCGAAACCTAGACAAGATAAGCCGTGCAGCAGACCTTTGCATTTTGTCTTCTTTATTTTTTTTATTTTTTTTTCTGGGACAGCGTGGATGTGCAGAGATCCAAGACTGCAGATGCATACTTTAAATGAGGGGAACTAATGTTTTGATTGTAGATGGGTAGAAATCCAGTTAACCGGTAGAGATGTAGGAAGGGAGTTGCCTCAGGACAGCAGCCGCCGATATTTCGAACAGAGACTGTTGAAGAAAAACAGTCTCTGAAGAACAGTCTCAGAAGAATAGAAGAAGAACAGTCTCTGTTCGAAATATCGGCGGATTCTGTCCTGAGGCAACTCCCTTCCTAATGTTTTGATTGATTGATTTGTAAAAGAAAAAAATGGAGATGTTAGTCCCGAGCCACTCGGAACTAATGCTTTATATGCTGTTAATTTAATATGTTTTGTTGTACCATGGCGAAATTTCCTTCTTGTAGTTTCCACAGACAAGCGGCTTTCGCACACATATGGATATCCGATTTCAGAACTTTCCCTTTAAATTTGCCGCCAGCAATGAGAAGGGTGCCCAGAAGAAGCACAGACTGTCGGCTGCTCCCAACGTCAGGCCATATTCTTCAATATGTGTAATTCGTCGGATTGTACCCACTTTTCTGTTCAGCTGTGTTGTTCGTAAATGACAAAGGACTTAAAATAACCAGTGGCCTCCCCTCTTCGGCTGAACAAAGCAAACAAATAAATAAAAAAACAGAGGACACTGATTGCCTGCACCGTATGCTCGAATCAAAACTTACGGAGAAACAGGTGCGTACGACCCACTCCACGGAGCTTTGAACTCCTTTCAAAACAAACGCCTTTCCAACAAACGGCGTCGATCAAACGGCATTCGACCAAACGATTTTCGATGAAATGGGCGGACACCCAGTTTTAGTTTATTTACTTTGCGCCTATGTGCAGGTGAACCTAAATTTGGTCCTTACAACATACGTGTATCCTTCGAAACCTAGACAAGATATCAGAAGGTCGAAACTTAAAAGGCCGAAAAATTAAAACATCGAACGATCAGAAGGCCGAAAATTCAGAAAACCGAATTACCGTAAGGTCGAAAAGTAAGGAAGCCAAGATACGGAAATTGTTATTCCAACTGCGATAAAAAATGAGCTCTACAAAGTAAGTAGTATAGAATTGTTGATAACTAATACAGGGAATAAATCGTTTCACCAAACTTCCCTTTAGATAACGTACTTTCGATCACTTAGGCAGAAAACAAAAAGTAAAAGTAGAGATGACTGTGTTATTGCAAGTGTTTATTGTACACGACGACAATCACGTTCGGGTTGCCAAATATATAGAGCGACACCATCTCCTCTAAAATTCATTGAGTGGGTAGTACAAGTCATTCCCTGGCAATCACCCACCAGGCACTTTCTTTTTGTAAACATGTCCCCAAGAGTCGTCTAGGCAGCTAAGACGCTCAGACTTGCAAATGCAGGTTGCAGTACATCAGTACAAATAGTGTTCCGTGAATTTTGGGAGCAAGCCTCTTTTTTTCAGAACTTGCCATTTTTTGAGTCAATATACCCAATAAGCACCCTTCTTTTGGGTGTAATATGTGACACCCCTGTTACACCCATCATTGGACCCCGAGCCCGAGAACTCGGAAGACTGAACTATCGAAAGCCAGAGGCCACCAAGAAAGGAAAAATATATATTCGAAAAGTTACATCTGCTACGTCAGGTAGACCCACAACGCTGTGCTCAGGACAGGTATTGGGAATTAATGTGCTATATGCTTTTTATGCATTTAAAATAACTTTGTATGGCCTTGTCCAGCGCATTACACTTTTTGGCAGCATCCCTCATGTACTGGGGTTGATCTTACAGCTGTGGATAGAAAAAGAGCTTCTTTTGAAAAAGTTCTGTTAAAAAATGAATTTCTACGTGGAGTCTTTTTCAACGTTTTATTCATAAATTATTTATTTCGCAGACATCCTCTTGGGATTCCTTATTTTTCGGCCTTTCCATAATCCAGTCTTTGACTGTTTGATATTACCTCATTAAAAAAAGAAAGAAAACTGTATTCCAATTTCAACACATCGGGAGAGCGAATGATAACACCACTCGGTCTCACTGTGCCTCACCTCCCCTAACCCTACCGTTCTTTTTACGTGCATGCGATGCGAGACGAATATTGTGTGGCTGTGTAGCAAAGCTTTCCTGGTCTATGCCGCCTATTCTCCCTATTCTCACTCAAGGCCTTCCCATTATTTTGCGACGACCTACTCAACGTGGATCTCTTCAGACAGGTTTCACGACCTCAATTTCGCGCTTCCGCTGCCGGGGAAACCCCTTCTGGGATAGGGTGCCAGAACAGTGACTGCATTCCGCGGAACGATATGAAGTTCTCTTCTGACCAGCAATGTGGCGCTACTGTACGATGGCAAGACGGGGCAGTTCACGGAACCGTACATACCTTAAGTTTTTTCAATATTGTGAACAACTGGAGGCATGGACAGATATGACATGGACACGTAAATATTCAAGAAAGAATTCCGTGTAAATGCTACTGATTACATTTCACATATGTGCTACAGTAAACGAGCTACGAACTTCCAAAAGCGAGAGACCGAACTTATAAATTTTTTGCAGCTTTCGTAAGGTTTTTAAAAACTTCTGCAAAAAAAAATTGCAAATGTCTCCAATGCGAATTTTTTAACCTGTAACCTGTAACAACGTCTGCGCGATGAGGGGCGATCTGTCGGCCTTTCTCTAGAGAACGACACGGCGACGCTGATAGCTATCAGCCTCGCCGTGTCGTTTGCTTCTCCACTATGACCCACGGATGCGGTGTGCGTACAGTGATCGGAAGACAGGTGCCGAATGCTACGGGGCTTGAAGGACTGAGCCCCGCCCCACTCCTCCCGAAACTTCCAAAGCTGCGTCAGCAGGACATCTACGAGAAGTCTAACAAGCTGACGCTCGTGATGAACACTTCGAACAAATGAAAATCCCGTAGAAATTTGACTCGCAACGTCAGAACATGAAATCCCCGGCATCCTGCCCGACCTCTGTGCATGAAAATAAAAAAGATGGGGGGAGGGGGTTCTGCCGGGGGGATGACTCTGGTTTACACTTCGCAAAATAAACTTCGAGAATAAACTCCTCGAAATAAATCACGAAAAAATCCACGCTGTAAAGATAAAGCGGTAAAAATCAACTTTTGCGATACAAACGCTTCATATTCAAACCATAGCCTCCTATATTTGAGAATGCCTGCTCATTCGCCTCGAAGCGCCCGTTCAACCTCCTCCCCTATCCCCCTCTGCACCGCGCCGCTTGGGGCGCTCGCATCCTAGGGCTCTCCTAAATGCAAATGCTATGGAGCGCTCGCGCAATTAGTAGTAATATGCGTTGACGACAGCCACTACTGGGATGGATAATTGGGAAATCTATTAATATTAAATCAGGTATTTTTTTAAGAAATTCGACTGCTCGGGATATTGATTCTGAGGTGCGCAAAAAGCTCACTGAAAAGTGGAGAACCCAACGCTGCCGGCGCTCTTGGTGTCATATGTGTATTTTTCATCACATTATGTAAAATTGCGGTTGCGTCTTGCTTTGAACTGTATGCGCAAATACGCGGTTTGACAGCTGCTGTTGCATGCGTACATGTGTACACATTATTGTAACGAACTACTCCAGGAATTACGAAATGGTGTTAACTCCGCGCTTTGATTTCTTTATTTCTTTCTTTCAAGAAATATAATAAAGCTGATCGTTTCAAAGAAGCAGGCTCCTTGCTGTCGTGCCCTCCTGTACCAACATCTTCCGCTACGTCAAGGTGTAGTTATTGTGCGCCGGACTAAAAAAAAGAAAGGAGAAGCGGGTGATCAAAATATACCGCGGTTGCTCATCCCCCGGGACTATTTGGCTAAATCATTTTAAATCTCCTAAAGCAACCACTTCTTTTCACAAGACTTAACTTCATGAAAACGGCTTCAACATGCAAATGCGCTTCTCTGCCAGAGGATGTGCAATACGAACGATAGCGCACCTGTTCGTGGCCAAGCTTTCTCGGCTACGCGTTCCTGGCCACGAGGCACACATAAAGCACACATACGTGAGCATGCATTGGCAGCATTGCAAACGGTTTTATTTTATTCTTGTACTTTTTGCTTTGCACCACCATGAGATTATTTACTCATTTTTATTTAAAATGCTTCCGGCATAGAAAGCATTACGAGGAAGGTAATACATTGGAAAACAAATACATTGCTTGTAAATCTACATTCAAGTGATGCTAGCAAAGAGGAGGAACTTGAAACATCCCCTTAAAGCAGCTGTGGAGCATGCTACTGAAATATTCAATGAGCGGGAAGTATTAAAATGCTCTGTTCGTTGACATAACCGGCAGCTTCTGGAAGCGTTCCTTACAAGTTTTTCCGCACACTGTTCACAAATTTTGCTCCCGGAGTAACTGACAAGAATGACATGGCAAACTTTTTCGCCTCCAAGCCCCTCTCACCGAAGCCACTAAAACTATGAAGAAATGCGACAACAAGCGGGGCGGAGTATAACCCGAATATATATAACCGAATAAATAATTTGTCTGCATTTTGTTTGCTTGTATTTTTACTGTCATTTTTGCGTCGCACAGTCTGTGCGTATATAATCTACACCGCTGCACTATGATGATCTGTGCATTCGTGAAGCTCGCTCAGATCTCGGGGCATCCATACTAAAATCCGTCGTCATCAGCCCTTTTCACTCCCTAGTCACAATACAACATGTTCACATAATCTCCCCTGCTTCATAACGTCAGCTACAATTCGACGTGAAACATCTTACTGCCGGAAAATGGATATTTTTTGCGGCTCCGACGTTTGCGCCTTTCATCACTAAACACCCTCGAAAATAACCTAGCGCTTAATTTTTTTCTATTATCAACTTCTCAACTAATTATCGTAAGCCCTAGTTCGCGATGCAGTATTAAAATGTCGAAAATATGCCACATAAAATTAGTTTCGCGATGCAACATCGCTCATAGAAAAGCATGGCAATCGCAGCGCAGTATCCTAGGGAGGCAGCGCCCCTTGCGGTGGGCGCCGGAAACGGATTGGACGGGCGGTGCTCTTTGATCTCGGCGCCGTTGAACAGGCATTCTCCAATATAGGAGGCTATGGCCTGAGTGTCCCCATTTCGAGAGCAAAGGGGATTACTCAAACCAAGGTGCTTCTGCAAGTTACAATTACCATGACAATGACGACGCACCCGCAGGCTGACGTCATAGGTGACGTATGCATGAGAGAGGCGCAGCTTTCGTCGTCTGCTCTTACGGCACGTTTCGACAAATTCCTCGAAAACGACTTGGTTATTCCCAATGCAACTTTGATCGTTGTATGTGTACAGTACTCGTGAAACTAGTTTTGGCTAAGTTTCGGAATCGCCCCGGCTGTACGAGACCGTCCCTTTAAGTACTCGCCAATTACATTGTAACTGAGTGAAGGCAGTGATAGTGAGGTAGTAAAGAAAAAAAATGGAGATGGGAGTTTCGACGACGTCGTACTTGCTACACTAGTACGCTTACACACAGAAAGTACAAACAAATGATGAGATGATGAACAGAGATTATGATGGAGCTCAACATGTAGCTCAAAGTTTCCACCAAGTGAGTGTAAAATGTCGGAATCGCTGGGACACATGCAGGACAAATCCATCGAGTCATTGAATATTCATCATCCCGGTTGATGTTAAGGCAGCAATGTGAGCAAGTTGGTATACATCTTGAAGAGGAAGAACTTGGATGATGTGTTGGAATGTATGTGCGCGGAAAGAACGGGACTAAGGAAGAGTTTGTGTAGCGAATTTGTGCTTACCAACGCGTTGCTTACGTCGGCTAAATGCCAATGTAAGCATCTTCTTTTTTTTAATGCCAGTTCTGGAGCCTAGCTCGGTAGTGCTTGTCCATGATTATGAACTGTAACAGACTACACAATTTCCGCTTATAGTTGCTCAGGCAACCAGCTGTGCTAGTGGAAACATTTTTTTTTCCTGATTTATTTCTCCTTGGATCTCTCGGTATACTATGAAAAAAGAGGAGAGCACTCCACACTCTCGTTCGAAAATACTGCCGCTAGACACAAAACTTACGAATGTTTTCCATTTTTCTGGCTTGAGTTATTTATTTGACTACCTGATGGGAAAGTACAAGACAAAAGTACTTGAAGTACGATGAAAGATGAAAGTCACTGAAAAGGTTAGCCAGCTGTAGGGATCGAACCCACATCTTCTGGATTACCGGTCCAGGGCTCTACCAATTGAGCTAAGCTAACACGCCTCTCCAGCGACTTTCGGGATGCGTCATCTGAAGGAACGACATTATACTTCTATTCTAACGACATTCTACGGTTCTACTTGAAGTACCGCACAAAGTACACAGTTGGAAATGTATCTGTGATGCTCAACTTTGTCTGCTGATTCCAACGTCATATGGTGCCTGTTCGCATTCCTCAACATTGCTGTTTGCGGCACATTTACGGGGCCTTCGGTGCTCGCCTGGATAAACAAGAGGGGCGCGTTAAGTAGCGCCTCTGCAGAGTGTGCTCCGTCCACTCTGTCCGACTGGTTCCGGAGCCTCTACTAAGAGAGCTTTGGGATTGCACAAGACGCGTGCACGCTGAGCGTGGAATGTAACTAAATAGGCCTCTGGGTGTCACTGAATGTTATCTTCCGGCATACAGCCGTCTTCCGATCCGGGTGTCTGTAACTTTAAAAAGAACCATTAAGGTGCAGATGGGTGCAACCGGAGAGGAGGGTGGAGAGTGCGAGGAGGCACTACGACTGGTGGGGAGCGCGGGAGCCGCACACTCCGCAAAAGGAGATATCCCTTATAGTAAAAAGCACCGCGCTCCGTGCGCTCCCGAACTTGACGCGGCTAGCTCATGCGGCCGAGGTCTTCACTATCAATCGGGCGAGACACACAGACACACACATATATTGGATGGTGATGGGGTGGGCGATTCACCGCCGCTGAGGCGGTACACTGCCCTATTTCGCGTTGGGGGAGGATGAAGGGATGATGATGGGGCTTTCAAAGAGCCGTCGCCAGACCGGTGGAGCACAAGTACTCCGCCAGAAGACGAAGGCCCTGCGTCTGGTGGGCAGTGTTCGACCACGGACCGAGGATCTTCGCTAGGTTGAACGGCCGCTTGTCAATGCATTGCATAGAGAATTCCATTAGGGCACGCTCGTGGTGGTATTGCCCACAAGCCAGGATGACGTGGCTGAGGTCGGCGTGCACTCCACAAGTGGGGCAGAGGGAAGGCGAGGTGGAGCCGAGACGGTGTTGAAAGGCAGGTGTAAAGGCAACGTTGAGCCTCATGCGGTGGAAGAGAGCAGTTAAGGGGCGCGGTAGTCGCGGAGGAAGGACGAGAGAAAGCGTGGGGTCTACATCAGAGAGAAGGGAGTGAGCTATTTCGTGTTCCCACTGAGCCTGCATCTTGAACGCGGTGGATAACATCTCATAACCGCAGTGACAACGTTCTCCCTCTTGATTTGTCGAAAACGGGAGGCCCGTACGGCGTTTTGTGGCACTCACGCAGTTCTGTTAACCGTCACAAAAGGGTGCGTTCACTGCACTTTTCACCTATCAGGAGTAATAACGGTATCATGCGGTGGAAAGTTTGCTCCTCATCATGTCACGTAGTGAAGTTCTGTGCTAGGAAAACGAGTGTCGCTTTGGGTAACTCCGGCTTTGTGGCAGTGATTTATAGGCGAACAAATTGTCAGTACTGCAAGTGGTACTCGAGATGCCTGAGATCCTGTGGACGTTAACTGGCGTTCAGGAAACCCGAATGATGTTGATGACGGTCAAGTAGTATAGGGGCCGATTTCCATTCAGTGCTAAAAAAAAAAAAACATCCGTTACACTTACACTGTTACAACTTACTACTGTTACACTGTTAAAAAAAATCCGTAGAAAAATGGGAATTTTACTTGATATAATATTGCCATACATTTGTCCGTTTTCTGATCAACGGAACACAGTTTCTTTATGAACAAATGCTCCGTTGCAAGACGTTACGAAAGCGCCGTAGAAAAACGGACATTTTTACCGATGCCGTATTTGCAGATATTTTTCCGTTCTACGGTGTACGGCGAACTGTTTCTTTACTGCACATGCTCCATTATAAAATGTTAAGGTGCGCCGTTTTTTTACTAGTGATAGTTCCTTTATAATCAAGGGTGCCAGCTTTTTTCTACAGCTCCACGCGTTTGCACTAGCTCCTGTACGACGCACATTCCTTATACACGAGTGGTACTTATGACGAGGTACAGCTATTCAACCTATACCCAATTGTACTAACGGAGACCTCATATAAATGCTTCACAGGAACAAAGATGTGTAGACAAATAGAACAAGGGCATCGCAGCCTCTGACCGATATACGGTACGATGTACTTGTGCCCTTGAGAGGTGATACGTCTCTTCAAAGCTGGAAAACATACTTGAATACATCCACAATGTAACAATCGCTGCTCAGATTACTTGTCACCAACACAATAGGTGCAGGAACTGTGCTTTATAAAAATATTTATTTAACAAGTTGGTATCGTTGGAAGGCTCACTTCGCTTGACGCAACAGCTCAATCACCTTAAGTGTCTTTCTTGAATGTGTCTTCCTGGCTTGTTTTGTGCCCCGCTCCTCTGGCTGGTTCATGATAGGCCTAAAGGAAGAAACACGAAGCATTTAAGTACGATACAAATGTCCTATGTAAGGCTGATAAACGTTCGTCCGTTAGTGAAGTGCGGTTTCAGTGGCCGACTAAGCAATGAGGTGTGCATTGGCTTCACAGTATAATTGTATATCAGTCTACATGATGCATGTGAATTTGATCAAACAAATTGGAGGTTTATTGAAAGGATGCAGCAAATCAAATCAAAATCAATATGGGAAAAATTCCAATGAATTTAGATATAAACTTCATTTTGCAAGCAAATTTAGCTTCAGAATGAATAGTGCATCTAACAAAGGATGCAAAATTTCATTGCGTTATACTTCTGTGGAAGTATCAGGATTTAGATTGGCTAGCTGGGCTTGTTCTTAGAGGATCTTTTTTTTTTAAATGTTGCCAGCCTTCTAGATTTGGCGATGGATGTGATAAATGCGGTTTAAAGTGGGATTCCATTTCATTCAGATTTAAATTGTGGCAGGATTTAAACTTTCACTACACTCGCAGTGCAGAATTCCGTTGACATGTATCAGCTAGTCATGGCCTGCACATATTGCTTTTCGTTATCGTTAATGAAATAGTGTATCATGCGTATAAGTAGTGGAGTACCCACGCTGGCTTTGTAGGACATTGTCAGAAACCATGCCGCTTAGTTGGTGAACAATCAGTGGACAAGTATTACATTCATTTGTCCTTGAACATACCTTTCAATAATGAATTCCAGTGAAGCTCGCATGCATCATGGGTGTTCCATGTTCAGGACAAAGTATACAGACAACATAAGCATCGCAGCATCAAGGAACATCCGAACAGCTTCAAAGGGTATCGCTCGTTTCACGTCAAGAAAAAAGTGCTCTGACTGAGAATGTCACCACCTGAAACGACAATGTATGAACCTGAGCTTAATGGCTGCGGCAGCACACTCCCCATGACTCAAGTAATATGAAATAGAAATGAGTGCTACTTAAAATCTGGAAACTCTATCCTAGTCTGCAAAAAGAGGAAAAAGTCACGTCAATCAGACGGTAACAATCATTTAGGCAAATATAAACCTTTGCTGACTAAACACGCTGACTAATGCTGCCGAGTTGTGTATGGCGTAATTGTTATTACATTCGGTCTTTCGTTTTTTGTCAATTAGGAAAATACACAAACTTCTCAATACACCTACACTGCAGTGGGTTGTGAGTGCAGGATATAAGAACCCGCATGATACGAACCACAGCCAGGGGAATAAGAAGTCTGTGTTTATGTTGATTTTAGCTGGCATGTTTTTGCGATACACATTCATGAGCACTGTGCTATTTAAGTAACAATGAGTACAGAGTCAGTTATTTACCTGCGGTGGCGCAAGCACTCAAGAAGTTCAAGGGCCCAAGTACCAGGGCCTGGCAGAAAAAAGAAAAACAAAAGACCGATACGCGTCTGTCGCTGTCACCGCCATTGGAAATTTGAAAAGGAAAACAGGTCCACGGTCAACGGAAGAGCTGTGGTGTCCTCTAGTGGACCCCTCTCTGTAACCCCTCTTTGTAACGCAAAGAGCGTTGGGCGAATACGGACGTTCTAGCCGTGTCTGAAGCATACGGACGAACGTGCTATAAATATACAGATGATTGCACCGTCAAAAAATTGCTTTTAACGCTGTTCTAGTGGAAACGTACGTTATGCACCGCTCGCACGAAGCGGTCGAGCGTCCGTCAGTTTTAACGGACAGCTGCCCGTAATAATACATTTTTTTAACAAGTGTTCTTGAGACCAAGACTAGAAATGGCAATTCATCGAGATGTCATTTCCTGGGACATTTTTGCGACATTTCTTGCATTACTCTTTTCGTCATATCGTGGAGGTGAAACACTCTCCGTTAAAGAAACCATCACATCCGGAAACATGTGTATGAGACCGATACTGTAATGTCTGACACAGCTTCACAATCTACCTGGATAATAGAATCGAATAGAAGTAGAAAAGAAAAAAATATGGAAACGTATGTCGCACTAGTGCGACCAACTGTTCCAGGACGCTTGACGTGTGAAAGCAAGCACTGAATAATCTAAAAGATTATTTCCGCACGTACGTCCTTGTGGTGGTTCGTCAGTGCACACAGCGTAGGTTGCTGGTGCTGCCTTTGCCAGCTCCCCAGTACCTTCTCAACACTAAGAGGTCGGTTGTCAAGTTTCGCAAGGGCGTTCTTCAGTGTTCGTCGACTAGTGTCGAAGCGTCGGCAGGTGACCAGCACGTGCTCCGTGTTCTCCACAGTTCCGCAAGCTGCACAGTTGGACGATCCAACGACACCTATCTTATGAAGGAATGCTGCTGCGTACGGGACGTTGAGCGCAGGCGACGGGTGACGGACTCTAACGGCCTTCGCATCTTGGATGGGAGGCAGTAGGTGCAGGAACGATTGGTTCATGACGTCACCTGTCCACATGGTTTTAGAGAGTCGATAATGTAAGGAGGCAAGCCAGTACTTTGCATCAGATTTGCGTGAAGTAGACTTTATGAGTAGTTTTTTTTATGGTGAGCAATTCGAGCCAACCTGGTCCGCCTTCTCATTTCCATTCCATTAGATTTGCGTGAAGTAGATTTTATGAGCAGTTTTTTTTTATGGTGAGCAATTCGAGCAACCTGGTCCGACTTCTCATTTCCACTGATACCGCACTGCCCTGGGATCCACTGGATGATGATGTTGTTGCCCTCTGTTTCGGCAAATTTGTATGCTGCGATAACACCGTAGACCACCGGCGCAAGCGTCGAACTTGGCTGAATTTATCTTCGGAAAACAGCTTTCATGTTATATAAACCAGTTTTAAAGTTACGTACTGGAGTTAAGGAAGCCCCACCGACAGTAACACCATGATGACGTAGGCCAGGGACACCAATGGGGGCGCGGGGCAGAAGATTGTCTCCAACCAGAAGGAAAGAAAAATAAGTGATATTGACGTCATTCCGCGCGGTTCCGGAAGTGTGGGTGAAGGAAATCAACTGAGGCAAACAATTATCCATCTAGCTAGACGCAGTTCACCGAAGATCTTAATCGTGTACTTTAATCGTAGCTTAATTGAAGCGGAATTTCTTCTCCTAAAAGTTCACAGCGTGCAGCGACAGTGCTACGAAATTTATCGCATCACTTGTCCGTCGGTAGTGTCTCGTAATTATGCCGCTCTACGCGTGACCCTTCGGGTTTGTCCCGGACTCTCAGGTGTAGTGACGTCTCACCGCAGGTTGGTCGGCTCCGGTCACCTGATCTCCATGGGGTGCTGAAGACGTGCACTATATGTCGTCACTTCCACTACACGTTTGTGATTCGGAAGCAAACGGCAGCGCTCCCTCCTTAGTTTTCCTTCTTCCTTGGTCTGCAAGTTCATCTGGTTCGCGTTCACACCGCAATTCCAATTCCGCAGTATACGCTCAGTGAAAAGTGCTCGATAAACACGCCGCCTTCGGCTTATGAATATGAACTCTGCCACGGTGTTAGCACGTCCAACGATAGTCCAGCAGTGATATTCATGATATGATCACAGAGTCTTCGCGACTTGCAGATGTCCGCCCGCCCGCCGGTCGCCAGAGGGCGCTCCGTGATTGGACATTTGCGTGTGACAGGGGATTAGCCAGGGGGTGGTTTAGGGGGTTAAAAACCTCCTCGGAATTGTAGCTTTAGTCGTGCATTTGGGAGAGGGAAGCACGGGGAAATCTTCCTCCGCCTTGTAAAGTCTCTATAGACACCCCCCCCCCCCCAAAAAAAAATATATATATATATATATTGTGCCGGGCACCCTGGCGTGTGACGTTTTTGTCTGATGTCCAGAAGGGGAAATTCACCATTAACTCAATGTCTTCTCTTGCCATGCAGTGCATCAAATGGCACGGAAACTACTACGCTCTTTAGTGTCGAATTTTTGGCGTTACTGTAGAGGAATAAAAGAAAACGGCGCTATAGTTTCGGATTCAGCCTGGACGGATGTGGCAGTCTCTTTAAAAAAAGCTTCAGCTTCAAGGGGCGCGCTAAACGGGCAGAGGCGGAGTAGCAATGCGAATGGCCGATGTTTGAATACGCGCTGAATGCTCTTACTGATTGGACGACGACGAAGCCGAATCGTGCGGACGTACGATTTTGCTGCTCCTGATTCCTGCGAATTACTCATAGCTATTGTCAGGGGATTATTTCGGGTATCCTCTATATTGCAAGCCGACGCTGCGCACTGGACTCGGGCGAGCTGCCCGCTCCCCGGCGGGCCCCTTGTCTTGAAGTCATGGATTCCTCTACTGAAGAGGCGAACAGCTCCGAACCTGGCTCTCCCGCGAGCAGCCACACTGTCAAGAGAGGTGCCTCTTCAACCGACCACTCCACTCTCGAGTCGTCCGATGAGGATCAACCTTTCAAAGATGTTGTCAAACGGGCTCGAAAGGCAAGCAAGCGCAACATCGAACGAATCACCTCGCTCGAGGGAACCACAGTCATCTTCACGCCACTAGAGCGGGAATCGAACCTAGCTAAGCTCAACCACTTAAAGCTTTCGCAATTCCTCACTTCTGAGCTCCCTGGGAGAATTAAGGAGATTCGGCCGAATCACGCTAGGAACATTATAGCGGTAGATGTTGTTGCCCCTGCTGCGAAATTAGCCCTCCTGCAGCTGAATCGCATATGTTCCATTCCTGTCCGTGCCTATGAGCCCCGCCCATTCAACTCATGCTATGGCGTCCTTTTGGGAGTTGATACCTCCATCTCCGACAGCCAAATTATGGAGGCCATTAAGTCCGACCCTCCTCTAATAGCAGCCAGAAGAATAAGACGGGACGCTGGTGCGGTGAGGCTAACGTTCCTTGGGCCGAAACCTCCTAAGCGCGTCAGCTTTCACCTCCTGACCATGCAAGTTCGTGAGTACCTACCGCGCACGGTCCAGTGCAACAACTGCCTTCGCTACGGTCATGTAGCTGCATGCTGTAGCCGACGGAAAATATGCCCTAACTGCGGGTCCTCCCACGAGAGCCCGATGTGCCCTGAATCTGAACCCACCTGCATAAACTGCAAAGGACGTCATGTCGCCACATCAAGGGACTGCCCATCCCTAAAGTTGCAACGACACATCGCCAGGGAACGCTCTCGCTCCAACAGCAGCTACCGAGAGGCGAAGGCTAAACTCCGGCTCACAAAGCGTCGCAACAAACCTAAGGCAATGGGTACACGAAAGTCTCAGGAGAAGCTTTCACACAGGGGTGTACAACCCGCTCCCAAAAGCCTCCAGGCGTCGCAACAACAGATCGTTTGGGCGGAAACTGATTTCCCCCCTCTAGGCCCTGTCGACCGTCCAGAGGATAAGGATGCCTCCCCGGCACAACCCCATGGAAAGAAAAGCGACCCCCCGCTCCCACTCCATTCCCAGCCAGCCTACCGTAAGGTGCTAGACCGTCCAGAAGGCGCAGATCTGCCCATGGTCATCATCCAGCTTCTCTTTGCTGCACTGAAGGCTATCGTCTCGGCAGTTCCTGAATGTACTGCTCTAGCAGAAATCCAATCGGTCCTCCAACTCGAAGCTGTGATAGCACCCCTGCTTCTCCCCGGCAGCAGGCGTTAACAACACCAGCTTTCGTACATCGATCGTCGGACAATTTATGACCGAACATAGAAACAAGAAAGCGTTCCTTCCCCGCATCCTGCAATGGAATGCTAGAAGCTTGTTTCATAAACAGGCCGACCTCAAACTCCTTTTACGGAAGATGGACTTTGATGTGTTAGCGATACAAGAGAGCCTTACCCAACCATCATTCAAGATCCCGCCGTTTGTCTCCTACAGTGCCAAAGGCCACCATGCGGACGGCCTCCCGCGGGCATCGCTATTTGTCAAACGGTCCATTGCCCAGGCTGAAATTGACCTATCCCACCTTTGCTCTTCAACTGAAGAATATGTAGGGTATCTACTGAGGGCCGGCTCCAAGTCAGTCACAGTCATATCTGTATACCAGTGGGGTCATGCTCCGCCCAACGTCGAGTCTCTCAAGGCTCTGCGGCTCGTTTGTCCAGGTCCCCTAATTGTGTGCGGAGATTTCAATGCGAGCCACAGTCTCTGGGGTGGTCGACGAAACTGCAGACGTGGTAATTCCATTGTTAATTACCTCTCCTCCAGCGACCTCGTGGTGCTCAACACCGGCTCTCCTACATATATGCGTTCGCCGCGCTACCTAAATGCCATCGATTTGACTCTGGTCTCTCCTGACATCACCCTAAAGTGGGAAGCCGAGCCTGACACATGGGGTTCAGATCATTTCCCCATCCTGCTTTCGCCTCCGAGTCGCAGCAACGGCCCCAGGAAAACGAAGACTATTACCAACTGGGTGAAGTTCAGGGAGGGACTGGTCGGCTCCACGGCAGATACCTTGCTCGACTCTGTAAAGGCGTCATTGGCTGATAGCTCAAAAGCAGTATCCTACCTGGCCAGTATGCCTGCCCCTGACCTCCGATACCTCAACCTCCGTGCTGCGCGACGACGAGCACAGCGACGAGCTCTGAGAACCGGCCTTCAGGGCGACTGGGTCGCTTACAGGCGTGTCTGTGCTGCCCATAGAAGGTATACCTTGAAATTAAGGCGGACCCAATGGAGACAGTTCAGCGAGTCCCTCAATGCCCACACTCCAACAACGAAGGTTTGGCATACCCTGCGAGCGATCGAAAGCCTTCCCGAGCCTGTCGACCCGCTTGTCACTTTATCGGTAGCGTCAAACAGGGAGCCCAAGAACATAGCCGAAGACTATGCCAGTGAGCTAGCCCGCGTCGCAAGTTACAGTGCCCAACGCCTTTTTCCTAGCCACACTGGAGCAAATAGTTCCCCGGCGGACGACGACCTCACGATGTCAGAGCTGAAGTCCGCCATCCAAGGCTTAAAGCGGCGCAGTGCAGTTGGCCCGGACGGGATCCCAAACCAGGCCCTCAAGAACCTAGGCGACGACCAACTCGACGCTCTGCTCCAACTATATAACAACGTCTGGACCTCTGGATGCATCCCATCTGATTGGAAACATGCTCGAGTAATACCCGTCCTAAAGCCGGGGAGGCCACCGAGCCAACTGTCCTCCTACCGTCCCATTGCCCTAACCTCGTGCGTTGGCAAATTATTGGAGCGTATAATTCACAAAAGGCTGGCTTGGGTCTTGGAGCGAGGCGATTGCTTCCCAGATCACATTACGGCATTCCGGAAGGGCTGGAGCGCGTCTGACGCAATCGCTGAAGTGGCTACTAGCCTGAAGCAAGCGAGAGAGTCCAATGAGTTTGCTCTCGCTTTCTTCATTGACGTGAAGAAGGCATACGACTCGGTAACGCACTCGGCATGTCTCGCTGCGCTCGAAGCAGCTCGAGTCACTGGCCGCCTTCTAGGATACCTGTGTGACTTTCTGTCCAACAGAACGTTTGACGTCTCCGTCCGCGGGTGTATCAGCTCTGTGAAGAAGTTTGAGCGAGGAGTCCCACAAGGCAGTGTTCTATCACCTATACTATTCAACCTAATCATGGCAGGGATTCACCGAGGAATTCGCCCTACACCGTACGCCCTTCATCTCACCATCTACGCGGACGACATCTGCCTCCGCGTTGTGGGAACGGACAAGGAGAAAGTTCGTGACACAGCTGATATTGCCTTGAACGGGCTCAATGCAGCGCTGCTTGCGAGGGGGCTGGAAGCGTCACCAGAGAAGTCAAAATGCATGGTCTGCATTCCCCGTGGAAAGTACGTGGGCAAAGACTTCCCAAGCCTCAGCATTAACAACACTCCCATCCCAAGATGCGCGTCATGTAAATATCTTGGTGTCACCATCGATAGCACATTACGCTGGTCTAAGCAAGTAAACGAGACTATCTGCAAGGGGAAGAAAACGCTCAACCTGCTACGCAGAATCAGCGGTAAATCATGGGGCTGCAATGCGCGGTCGCTGCTCACCCTTCACAAAGCCCTGATCTTGTCACGCATTCTCTACGTGGCGCCATACGTAGACCTCGCGCCCACACAATGGCAGGCCCTTGAGCGCCTTCATCGCGCTGGCATAAGAACTGCGCTTGGTCTCCCAACGTTCTCTAGCGTCACCCAAACGTACCTGGAAGCTAAGGAAAAGCCTGTTAGTGTCCACTCTGAGCTCAAAGGACTCCAGTTTCTGGATGATGCATCAACATCCATCAGCAAGCATTCCCTCTTCACCGGCCTCGAACAGAGGACACACACATCCCTAGGACGCCTGGCTAGTGCCACCAGCTCTCCAGCCAACAGGGGCGCTCTTCCTCGGCTCCCAGCTAGTCCACCTACGCCGCCGTGGCGGGAGTTCGTGCCCGCAACAACGCTTCACATCCCGGGTCTACGGAAGAAGAGCGAGTCCAGCCCCCTAGTGGCCAGGATGGCGGCTGAGAACCTGATCAGCGACGTTTATCACACACATACCCTGGTGTTCACGGATGGCTCCATTGACCACCGTTCCAAAAGTGCTACCAGTGCGTACTACATCCCGTCAATAAACAAGGCCTGGCAAGGGAAATCAGTTCGCTACCCAATCTCATCTACGACGGCCGAACTCCTGGCCTTGCTACACGCAGCTGCTGCGGTTCAAGTCACCGGAATACCTAAGGCCGTCTTGCTTACGGACTCCAGAAGTGCTCTCAACAACGTGATAAACCCCATGTGTGGTAGCATTCTGGCCCGATGCATAAGGAGATCGTGTGCCCAGCATAGGCTAACCGGAGGTGAGCTTACGCTCCAATGGATCCCATCTCATGTCGGCATCAGAGGCAACGAACGAGCGGACCAGCTAGCTTCCTCAGCACACAACAGCTGCAGCCCATCCTTAGCAGTCCCGGCCGACACTGACAGGCTCATGGTCGTCAAACAGCTAGTTGAGGTGCGTCACCCTGGCATACAGGACATCATGCAGAATCACCGACCCTCTCTTCCCACGAAAGATCTTCCCCGTGGTATGCAAACAATGCTCCATCGATTACGCACAGGATCTGCGTTCACGAACTCGCAACTGTGCAAGATCGGCTCCAGGGAGGACTCCAGTTGCGGACACTGTAATCATCCGGAGACAATTGCGCATATCCTGACAGAATGCCGTGCATACCATGCCATGCGGGAAACCCATCTTCCCCACGCCAGGCCTGGTATACTGACGGACGTCCTCTTCCCCGAAGGTTCTTGTGCGGAACGACTTTCAAAAACTCGCGGCCTCGTGCGCTTTCTTCAAGCAACGGGCCTAGCGGAGAGACCACTCTAGTGCTCCTCTCATCTACAGTGTGCTTCCGTCCCATCAGTACCGGTCATCCTGCCTCTACATCACTTTGAAGTCCTCAACTCCCCTTTCTCCCACTTTCTTTTCCTTTTTTTTGGCTATAGTCGTGACGATGCCCACTTGAGTGCGGCCAGCAACGGCAAGCTACCTCGACCCCCCCCCCCTCTTACTGATTGATTGATTGATTGATTGATTGATTGATTCGTAAAATAAAAAACGGGGAATCACTGCTCTTGTCATCCGTGATTTATATCGAACAGATCCTAGAGTCTCAGGAAGTACATTACGAAGCTGCACTCGCCTATTTCGTTTTGCATGCGTGAGTTTACATTCATTTTTTCGGCAGAGTGTCCCCGTTCAAAACATTTAACATGATTATTTTTCGTGTCACTACAATACGAACCTTATGTTCAATGTTTAGTCACGAGGCTACAGACAGAACATCTCATCCCACTTGAATTATATTGAGTCTGAAGAGATGGCTTCTGAAGTAGTAGTGCGTCTCGATGAAGCCATGCGCTTGTGCGGATCAAGTGACTGAGTTCCTCACAGTGATTTCCATTGTAGACGTCCTGGTAGCCAAGTAACAAGAAGTAATAGAGATATAAAGCAGAGGCCCCTCAGCTTAGACGACACCATTCATGGAGGGCCACACAAAAAAGAATGAGATAATTACCATAAAATGCCCAATAAGTTATACACAAAAATAGGAGCGGTGTACTATGTTATTGTAGAGCCCAAGACCCGTCTATCTCACTGTTGTTTCCACCTGGCCTTCCGCTACATTACGCATCCCTTCTTCACCGCACGCAGCTGAACGTTCCGTTTACCCCATGCAGTTCTGAGGCAGCGCCTCGGCCGTATTCCGTCCTTTCTGCGACATGCAATGTGCGTGCTGACCCACACTACCTACTTATGAACTGCCCCGTCCACCAGTTGGAACGCGAGATCTTGAAGCGCGGGATGCATGCAGACGTCCGTCGCCCTTTTACCCTACGCAGCGCTCAGCCTATGGCCGGCATCGCCCCCATCTCATCGTCTGTGTATCTGTCTGTGCCTTTGTCTGCCTGTCTGTCTGTCTCTCTCTCTCTCTGTACTATTGGTTCCTGAAGACCTCCCACTTGACTGACTGCGCAGTTTCCTGGAGGGAGATATTTCGTACACATGTTCCTGACAGCTGAGAGGTTACACATATACAACCACCCTTGTGACGATTTTCTGGCGGAGTCGCACGGCCTGCTTTAACATCTCGCTTGTACACCGAGCTATTCGAGCTATATGTGACAGGGAACGCTAAATAGATTTAAGTTGCGAGTAAAATCGCGGTAAAATGTCTCAGGAGGACATCTGGTGGGAAATAATCCCTATGCTGTCAAGCAACGGTGTCATATGTGCCCGACTATCTTGTGCTGCTCGTGATGACTCCGTAGCCGACTTCGTTTGTTTTAGACTCAGTGTTGTGAGGATCCATTGTAGTTTTTGCGCCGTAGTTCACGACCGACACGCAGTTGCTGGTGACAGCGACACAGTGTTGCCCGACGTCTTCAGTTTTAATTTTCTAAAAAAACTATAACCGCATTTAGGACGAAAATTGGAACGTTATAGTAATGAGCGCTCACGATATCGAACAGATAAATTTTCTTACATTAATGCTTTGTACTGCTTTACAGTGTTTGAAAGCGATAGCTCGGAACTCAAGTAATGGTGAATAGACGCTGTCACGTACTTTCTTGGTTATTTATTTGCCTATAGGTCTGCAGGGTGCTGCAAAATCCATCAGCCAAATAGAGTAGCTACAAACAACACCGAAGACGCTCAACAGGTTACGCAAAACAGTTACACACAACAACAATTGCAAACGCTGTTCGGGACAGTCACCTGAACCCGCCAGAGTGTACGCGCATGTACTCTTGGGTTGCTCTGGATGACTTTTGCGTCAAGTGGATTCACATGGCCGAGTACGGGCCTACATATTCAGAAAGGCTTCCATCGAAAAGATATTATTGCACCTACTGATCGATAGGGGCAAAAATGACCGTTTATGGTCAAGGGGACAGCAACAAAAAGAGCTTCAAACAGTATTACTATACTATTACTATAACACATCTCGAGCACATCTTCTCCATTGTCCGCACTAGCAACCTACGAATCCACGATGTCAGTGTCTCTAAATCAGCTATGGGCTATCGCCCTCCAGTTTGTCAAATTGACTTGGACCGTGGCCAATTCCTGTCCACCAACGCAGTGCCCTGAAAGCACTTTTAGAGCTTCTAGCCACCGTAGGACGATACAGCCAGCAATGGGGTAGAGTATCGTCGCTCGCCGATGAAACTCCCCAATTGTTGTTGTCGTCGTGTGCGAGAATACACTCAAAAGCCGATCATTAGCTAGACTTTAACGATAATTGGCTTGACTAGAGTTGTAACCAATTCCACGCGTTGCGAACGTCAACGATACTAACACTTTTGAGAATTCTGGCCTCTTCCGGGAAAGGGTAGAAACGCACCATGGCCACCCCTTTGGAGCAGTATCATCGGCGACAAGAATCGGAATACCACTACGTCATTGACGACGTAACTTTTGCAACCGCTCTCCGTTCCCACAACATTGTTCAGCCGACGCAGAGCTAGGCCGAATGATATAGTCAACTAAAAAACGATTGTATATGGTAACAGTCTCGCTGTAAAATGACGTGCACATTACGTGCACCACATGAAAACGGCTGTTTTCGAGATTGAAATATGGCGGTCGTCGGGAGATCCAGACAGCCGCAGGATACCAACCAACTCCTCTTCATTGCTTGTCACGTGCGCTTCCCATTATGCCACATTGGCACCACTTCCCAGGGTCTTGCATACTTCTTGAGGATCCAGCGGTGTTTCCGTGCACGTTTGAGGCTGCTGTCATTGGTTTTGTGATATTTCCACTTTTGTTGAACATTCCCCCCAGTCATGTTGCCTTCGTTTAATGAGGTTTTACTATACAGGGTGTTTGAACTAACGTGTCCAGAAATTATATTTAAAGGGAGCGATAATAGAACAGCAAGTGGTACTTTTCTGCTACTTGAGTAAGAAACAGGTACTGCTTCACTAGTAGCACCTGCGTCTTAGTCAAGTAGCTGAAAAGTAGCGCTCGTTTCTCTTTTATCGCTCCCTGTAAATAAAATTTCTGGACACGTCAGAGCAAAGACCCTGTATATCGAAGTAACACATTCTTGAGCTTATTATGGCCTAGATAGGACGTCCCTCCAGCTCGTAAACACGTACCTCCGGTTCCTGGGCTACACAGAGGAACACTCCGTGGCTGATATACCAGCTGATACCGTAGCGTATATATGAGTGGCATAGCGTACATAGGATATAGCGTATACTGATGGCTGATGTAACCACACTTCAAGGAATCCTTTCAAACCGACGAGACATACACTTGCACTCTTACACTATCACATTTCACCTCAGCACGGTTAACTTCTTCCCTCACGGGCTCAAGGAACCAATTTCTAATCCAGCATTTCTTTCTCCATGATGAACAACGCAAGAACGACGCGGACGGACAGGGGTTATTCATCCAACACGCTCTTCATTTCCTCGCACTTCCTTCTCCATAGGCTCTGGTGCTTTGCAAGCCAAGTTACCAGTCTCTCACCGAGGTATGCTAGGAAACTGACGAGTAATCCACCAATGAGTACGACGAAAGCGGGCCTCAAATCGCCCACCGTGAAGGGAGTGACTCCCTCATCATATTGATTAGTTGTTGCGCTGTTTCTTTTATAAGAACTCTTGAAGTCGTCCAAGGACCTTGCCCTCTCGTACAGTCCTGCCTCGAATCCTTGCGTTATCAATTTCTTGAGGGCTGCCCTGTAAGGTGACCCGAAGTGCACGATAGGTCCAGAAGGCGCCTCACCGTCAATGATCTCTTGAAAGCCGAAAGCATCATTTGGGAGAACCTCTATGCACTCGTTCAAGTCCTCAACTTTTGCTATATAAACTAGAGGTCCTCCAAGAGGGACACCATAGCAGTAGCATCGTGGTGTGAAGGTAGTATCCACGCCTGTGTAAAGCAGCCTTCGCCAGATATGGGGTGTGCGGTAAATGCATAAACACACCCTCCTGTTACTGTTGTGTCGTAACAGCGATGCCATGTCATAAATTCCATCTTCTAGTGGGACACTTCGGAGAAGAGACGTTAGAGATCCCTTGTAGACAGTGGACAGCGTCACCACGACACAAGGATAATTCGAATAGAAGTCAATCTCTGATGGTTAGATGACAGCAGCCCCGGACTGGCCGTCGAAAAAAGTGACGTTGTGTAGAAGGCCGACAATCTGTAAAAGGTGGGTGATCTTCCAGTGGCTGTTTTAAAGACGAGGAATGTCATGGTAGAACAAAACAGCACCGCAGAAAATACGCACATCCACACGCTGTAGCTAAATGGCAAGAGAATGACCACTTCTTTTGCCTGTGGCTTCCGAGCCTTTCCGAAGAGTACGAAATGAGTGGGTCCCCAGTACGCGGTATTGGTGCTAAATGTCCGGTAATCTGTGTCGTACGGGTCCAGTAATACGTCCGTTGCATTTAACAGAAAATTATAAAACTGCAACAGATCCGGCATTTGTGACGCAGTGTAGTTGTTTGGATCCAGTCTTGTCTCTGGGAGGGTTGCATGTTGATCGACGCTGCAGTTCTTGTGACGGAGGTGTTCAAAAAGGGTAATAGAGTTTGTGTAATCACATACAGGCCCATGGACGCAGTCGACTCGAAGTGTCCTTCCATTGAGTTCTACTGAGGCAGGGTCCGTAAGTTTCTTCGCAAATTCAGCCTTCGGCAGATGTGACAAACGATACATAAAAAACCAATCCGGAGTAAAATCTGGTGCTAGGAACGCTGTACTATTGATTAGAAATATGTGCGAAAATGTTCCTATGAAGATGGGAGTGTGAAAATATCCGCTCGATACGACGTTGTCCGCGTACAGAGTAATTGACGGCGTGCGTGGCGCATTCGATTCGAAACCCTTCATTTGTAGCCTCCTGAAATCGTCTAAGCTACAAACCACTTTTAGTGCTCGCGAAACATTGTACCGGAAAAGGTCACTCTTGAAGTGGTCCTGGACTGTGATGACGATCTGGTGACGAAGGAATTGCGTGAGACGGGAGAAGACCCAGCTGTGCTGAGCTGCGCATTTGGGAGTCATTAAGATCCCGAGGCTGCGGCCGCCAAAATGCTTGTTCATGTAGTCGATGAAACTGACAGATGTAGTGAACTTCTCCCATGGCTCTTGCGAGAGAATAACTTGCAACATCACCACAAATGTAACGAATGCAAACGAACGCATTTCGGGACCGTCGTTATTGAGAGAATGTGAAAGGCATTCTGGTGTAACGCTGTCCAAGGCCCCATTCTCGTCAAAGTAATCGACCTCGTTTACTTTGTGTCTTGCCTGTCATTGGTCATCACGCCTTGGTGGTCACGCCTCCTTCACGTAACGACCAATGAGAGGCAATGACGCAAAATAATCGAGGTCGATTACTTTGACAGGAATAGGGCCCCAGGACAGAAATTGAGATATTAACGGCTGGCGTTCCTGATACGTTCGTGATGTGTTCGTGTGCGCAGCATGCTCTAGACACGCCTGTTTTCGAAGCCACTCAACACCTTCTTCAAACAGGCGTAACCATGTTTCACGATTCATCGAGTAGAGTGCTTTCGTAGAGGAGACAGAGGCCTGGTATCTGACAAATAAATCACCGCTCCATCGAGATTATATGGTTGATTTCTAACGGCCAATGCGACTGGTCGATCGTACATGGAGTAAGCATGTATTAGCCGCTTTTACGGGAACTCTTGATTTATCGCACCAAATCCTCTTCCATCAAGCAGAATCATCCAATCTTCTGAACTTTCTAAGAACAGAACATCAATCGCATAGCATTGCGACGAATTATAGGGTTATCGCTGCTGATTCGAAGAGCGTAGGGGCGTTCGCCTTTTTGTAATAATTTAGATGTATGATGCTTGCTACATTAGGGGGGGGGGGTAATGGTAGGATCGGCTAGTCGTTGTTGGCCACACAAAAGCGGCTGTCCTCACGACTACAGTCAAGGCGTACGCCCCTCTCTCTCTCTTCAAATCAGAAGCGATAACCCTATCATTGTTGCAGTGGTTGGCGCACAACGAACTATGCTGTGAAGGTCTGTTCTGAGAGGGCAAGGAGTATTCACGTGAGTAAGTATGGTATGTCAACTCGAACCGTTTCGGTCGGGTACATGTAGCCGCGGCTATTGCAGTGTGCTCGCACACGTATTATGGCTAAATTAGATAATATCGATTCTAAGATAGCGGCGCATGAAACGATGTTAACGGCCATTAGCAGTAAGCTGAGTAGAGCAGAAGAGAAGATTGAAACCTTGAAGAAAGTGGTAGCGCATCACACTCTTAAAAATGAACTTCACCTCATAGCACGCTCCAAGCCAACCATCATCTCGAGTGATATCGTTATCTGCCCTGATTTGTTGAAAACGGGAGGCGTACGCCTTTTCTGTGACAATTATGAACAGCATAAGTGTCACAAAAAGGCGTACGCCTCCCGTTTTCAACAAATCTGCAGGGCAGATAACGATATCATTCGAGATGATGGTTGGCTAGGAGCGTGCCATGAGGTGAAGTTCATTTTTAAGAGTGCAGCCAAACGATCTTGGAAAGCTTCATCACCAAGTTAAGGAACTACAGTATAAAAATGTTGACCTTGAAGATAGAAGTAGCAGACAGAATCTACCTTTTTATGGCATTGAAGAGAACAACATGGGATCAGAATGAATCACTAATAAGAATCAATCAATAATGAAGACAACAGCACCGAAACATGGGATCAGCGTGAATCGCCAATAAAAGAGATTTGTAAAGCAAACTTGGGATTTAAAAACCACCGAGAGAGCGCATAGAGTCGGTCGTTATAAAGAACAATTTAAGCGACCAGTCGTTGTGAACTTTGCCTCTTACAAGGAAAAACAGGAAGTTATGTCTAAAGCAAGAAACTTCAAGGGAACGGCATACAGCGTCGACCAGGATTATTCCATTGAAACGCGACGCACTAGAAAGAAACTTTGGGAATATGCGAAAGCAGTGGGAGCCCGGGAAGATAGCCGTGTAAGTCTTAAACACGATAGGCTGGTCGTTGACGGAAAAACTTTTGCGTGGGATAAAGAAAAGGCGAAGTTGTTCCCAGTTCGAAAACACAGTGACGACGATGAACCAAAACAATTGCTCTGCCTCGTGAAATAGTGGCACTTGTAATAAACTGCAGGAGGGTTGTAAATAAAGTTGAAGACCTGGCAGGTCTGATTGAGTCCGTAAAAGCTGACATAGTATTTGGAACAGAATCATGGTTAAATTCAAGTATTCAAAACGAGGCTGTGTTTACTGAAGACTTCAATGTTTATCGAAATGACAGGACCAGCCGAGGCGGAGGTGTTTTTATTTTAGTTCACGCATCCTTAAGGTGATCAGAGCTCGATGTTGGTTGTAACACCGCAAGAACTGCGTTCTCTATCTCCCGCCAGGATCGGATGCTGGACTATGGCACTCTCTGGATTGGATTGGAAAAGAAAGAAAAGACTATGGCACTCTCTCTTTGATATTATATCCGGGATTCTTAATATATGTCATATCATGTATATATATCATGTCAGCAGGTGATTTCAATTTGCGTGGCTTGTACTGGCAGGGTTCTTCGCGTCTCGCAAGGTTTGGTAGTCATGTAAATAATGAAATGAAATGCATTGTTGACACTTTTGGTTTAGTTCAATATGTGAATGTACCTACCCGTGAAGACCATATACTTGATCTTTTTCTTAGCAGTGGTCCAAATACTGTTAAATACGTTAATGTTATTCCTGGCATTAGTGATCATGAAGCTGTTGCAGTTACTTTGAATAGTCAGAGTGTACGTAATAAGGTAGCGATGTCCAGAAGAGTCTACTTTTTTGATAACGGGGACTACGCTAGTATATCAGAAATTTTTTTTGACTACCTGCCGGTGTTTGAGTGCTTGTCCGAAGAATATAACATTCACGAGCTATGGAAGTTATTTAAGAGAAAACTACTAGCACTGGTAAACCAGTATATACCAAATGTGGATTCATCTAAACTCAGTAAACGCAAGAAGCCTTTGGCTAATAAAGACGGATTAAATATTGTTAAGCGAAGAAGAAAGGCCTATCTTGTTTAAAAAAAAAAAACTGGACGAAATGAAGATCTCCAAACTTTTCGCGATGTTACGAGAGAATATAGGTCAAAAATTAAAATAGCGAAGGAACAATATTTTAATAAGTTAGACGAGCAGATGAAAACAAATTCTAAAAATATTTGGAAGTACATAAAAAGTTGTAGGAAGGATCCTATTGGAATAAGTGAAATTACTCATGAAGATGTCGCCAGTACAGACGACGTTCAAATAGTTACGTGTTTGAATAAGTACTTCCGTTCTGTGGTTCTAGCGGAGACCTCTTGCCCTTTTGACTTACCCTCTTGTCACATTCCGTTAATGCAACCGGTTCACTTGAGCGTAGCTGGAATCGAGGCACTACTCGAAACGATAGATGAAACGAAAGCATGTGGTCCGGATGGTATATCTCCGAGGGTGCTTCGTCGTTGTGCGCGACCTATATCGTTATACCTTTACTTGTTGTATGAAAGATCACTTTCTACGAGTATTTTACCCGATGACTGGAAGAAGGCGTGCGTCGTTCTCATACATAATGGAGGTTCCCGGAAGGAAGCAACAAATTACCGGCCAATTTCATTAACGGCTGTGTCATGCAAAATTATCGTGCACGTTCTGTACAAAGCGATAATGGATCACCTGACGGAGAATAATTTACTGACCAGACAACAACATGGATTTCGTAAGGGCGTACCTTGTGTCACACAACTTGTTGAATTCTATCATGATATTGCAAGAGAAGTGGATAGTGGAGGACAAGTAGTATGTATTTTTTTAGATTTTTGGAAAGCATTCGACACCGTATCTTATCCGCATTTGTTGTATAAACTTAAAATGCTAAATATAGATGTGTTTGTTATAAAATTGATTGAGAACTACCCATTCGATCGTTCCCAGTGCGTTGTATTGAATGACAAAAGTTCTTCCTATGTAAATGTGACATCTGGCGTTCCGCAGGGATCCGTCCTGGGCCGCTTTTGTTTTTAGACTTTATTAATGACATTGTGAGTGATAGTTTTTCGTGTGTCCGCTTGTTCGCGGATGACTGTGTTTTGTACCGTCGGATTGATCACTTAAACGATAGTGTCCAATTAAAAAAACGACATAGAACGTGTCCAGAAGTGGTGTAATGACTGGATGATGACTATGAATCCTAAAAAGTGTGTTCACGTTTCAGTTACACGCAAGAAAAAAAACAATCAGAACGCAGTATTTTATAAACGGTGCGGCCATTGACAGAAAGAACTCTGCCAAATATTTAGGTGTTACGATTACGGGTGAGTATTCCTGGAACGCCCACATTGATAATGTTGTTTCTAAGGCGGGAAGGGCACTAAGTCTTATACAGCGTAATTTAAGGTGTTCGCGACAATCGTTAAAAGAAACAGCGTACCTGACTTGTGTGAGACCCATCTTGGAATATACTTGTTCCATATGGGACACTTCCCAAATAATACTGAGCAATAAACTAGAAAAAAATTCAAAATAGGGCAGCCAGATTCGTGTTGGGTCCCTACGGCCGACGAGACAGTTGCACGAGCATGAAAACGATATTAAATTGGGAGTCACTCGCTTCCCGCAGGAAAAAAAACTTCGTTTGAAATTGTTATATTTAATAATAAATGACAAAACGGGAATTAATAAAGATACTTATTTGCAGAGACCACATTATCTATCGCGGCGACTAGACCATAACTTTAAAATTAGGGATATCCATGCCAGAACCTATATATATGCAAATTCTTTTTTCGTTAGAACCATTGCGCAGTGGAAACAGTTGTCGCAGTCGCAAGTGTGCTCTGCAAATGTTGATTTGTTTGTTGCAAGTTTGTAACCCCCTACTATACGCCTTCGGGCTATGTAGGGTACGTCTGGAATAAAGAGTAAAGGATAAAGAAAAAAAAACGTCCGCCACCATGGCTCTGAAAGAATTATTGGGCAGTACTCTGGCCGTGCCTGAAAACACAGCCGTGTCAGCAGTGGTGCACTGTTAAAAGAGAACTTCACCACATAGCACAGTCATAGCCAACCATCATTCCGAATGATATCATTATGTGTATTGATTTGTTGAAAATGAAAGGAGGCGCCTGCCTGGGACAGATTATCTTGTCCCAGATAGGCGCCTCCCCCCTGTTTTGACAAATCAAGACACAGAATGATAGTATATTACCTGGGCGTACCTGCAGTGGTGGACAAAGTCTCCAAAAATGCACTTAAAGGAAGGTACAGAGTACCTGGGCGTCGGTGATACTTGAAGTACAGCACAAAGCAGTGAATTTTAAATATATAGTATACTAAAAGTAAAGTACATAAAGTACTGGGAATTGTGCCTTAAAGTACTCGCCAAGTACGTCGCAACTGAGTGAAGGCAGTGATATTGACGTAGTAATGAAAAAAAAATGGGGACATGAGTTTCGACGACGTCGTAGTTGCTACACTAGTACGGTTACACACAGAAAGTACAAACAAATGATGGGATCATGAACAGAGATGATGCTGGAGTTCAATATGTAGCTCAAAAGTTTCGACCAAGAGAGTGTAAGATGTGGAAATCGCTGGGGCACTCGCAGCACACCCATTCCGCGACTCATTCAATATTCATAATCCCGGTCGTAGTTAAGGCAGCAATGTGAGCAAGTTGGTATACATCTTGAAGAGGAAAAACTTGGAATGTATGTGCGTGGAAACAACGGGACTAAGGAAGAGTTTGTGTTGCGAATTTGTGCTTACCAACGCGTTGCTTACTTCGGCTAAATGCCAATGTAAGCATCTTTTTTTTTTTCAATGCCAGATCTGGAGCCTAGCTAGGTAGTGCTTGTCCATGATTATGAACTGTAACAGACTACACAATTTCCGCTTATAGTTGCTCAGGCAACCAGCTGTGGTAGTGGAAATATTTTTATTTCCTGATTTGTTTCTCCTTGCATCTCTCGTTATACTATGAAAAAAGAGGAGAGCACTCCACAACTCTCGTTCAAAAATACTGCCGCCAGACACAAAACTTACGGATGTTTTCCATTTTTATGTCTTGACTTCCAGCTAGCTACTTCAGTACCTGATGGGAAAGCACGAGACAAAAGTACTTAAAGTACCGTACAAAGTACACAATTGGAAATGTATATGTGATGCCCAACTTTGTCTGCTGATTCCAACGTCATATGCTGCCTCTTCGCATTCCTCGACATTGCTGTTTGCGGGGCATTTACGGGGTCCACGGTACTCGCCTGGATAAACAAGAGGGTGCGCGTTAAGTAGCTGCTCTGCACAGTGTGCTCTGTCCACTCTGTCCGACATGGTTCCGGAGCCTCTACTAAGAGAGCTTTGGGAGTGCACAAGACGCGTGCACGTTGTGTGTGGAGTGTAACTGAATAGGTCTCTGGGTGTCATTGAAACTTATTTTCCGGTATACTGCCGTCTTCCGATCCGGGTGCCTGTAACTTTAAAAAGAGTCATTAAAGGGACTATGAAATTTCCCGAACCCCCATACTTTTTTTCGATGGAAACTGTTCTTCCCGCAGAGAAACTAATATGCCACAAATTTTTCCGGACGAAATCGCTCCACTCTGCGAGGAGCGCGCGCTGGAAATGTCTCTTCCGCGTTCCTCCTCTCTCGCGCATATTTCCCTGCCGATGGTGTAACTGTACGAACCGCACTTCGGTTCCCCGTTATGTCACCGGAGTTGCACAACGCAAGTAATGCCGCGAGCTTGCGCTGTGGCTGCCGCCACTGCCGAAATCTGCCGATCGCGCGAAAGCTGCTGTCATGGAGATTTCCACTCCCGATGAACGCATACGCGGGATCCTACGGCGCATGCTCCTGGCGGGATTCCTCGGCTCGGCAACACGTCACGATGACGTGTTGCTGAGCCGGCCGTGGTCGCGTCAAGTTACCCGTTGTGTCTGCGCTCGGCAGCTCCCCACGGCGCGGCGCCAGCTGTCCTCCCTTCGCCGCTCCGTTTAAATTCGCTCCCGAGAAGTCCGCTCGCGCGACGAAAGTAAAATTTCGGTTCTAGACTCAGAAAAATGTCTTCTTTCGAACGAAACGAAGAAAATAATCGTTTCATAGTCCCTTTAAGGTGCAGGCGGGTGCAAGCGGAGAGGAGGGTGGAGAGCGCGAGGAGGCACTACGACTAGTGGGGAGCGCGGGAGCGGCACACTTCGCAAAAGGAGATATCCCGTATAGTAAAAAGCACCGCGCTCCGTGCGCTCCCGAACTTGACGCGTCTACCTCACGCGGCCGAGGTCTTCACTATCAATCGGGCGAGAACGCGCTGGACGAGATCTCATAACCGCAGTGACAACATCCTTCCTCTTGATTTGTCGAAAACGGGAGGCCCGTACGCCGTTTTGTGACACTCACGCAGTTCTGTTAACCATCACAAAAGGGTGCGTTCACTGCACTTTCCACAAATCAGGAGTGATAACGCTATCATGCTGCGGAAAGTTTGTTCCTCAGCATGTCACGTAGTCAAGTTCTGCGCTATGAAAACGAGTGTCGCTTTGGGTAACTCCGGCGTTGTGGCAGTGATGTATAGGCGAATAAATTGTCAGTACTGCAAGTGGTACTCGAGATGCCTAAGATCCTGTGGATGTCCGCTGGCGTTCAGGAAACCCGAATGATGTTGATGACGATCAAGTAATATAGGGGCCAATTTCCGTTCAGTGTACGAAGTTTCTTGGGGCTACACCAAGACTAGAAATGGCAATTCATCGAGATGTCATTTCCTTTTTTTTTTTTTGCATTTTCCATTTTTTGCGACATCTTTTGCATTACTCTTTCCGTCATATCGTGGAGGTGAAAGACTCTCGGTAAAACAAATTATCACATCCGCAAACATGTGTATGACCCCGATAGGGTAATGTCTGACACAGCCTCACAATCTATCTGCATAATAGAATAGAATAGAAGCAAGCAGAAAAAAAAAGGAAAATATTCCAGGACGCTTGACGCTCCCCAGTACCTTCTCATCACAAAACGGTTGCCAAGTTTCGCAAGGGCGTTCTTCAGTGTTCGTCGACTAGAGTCGAAGCGTAGGGAGGTGACCACCACGTGCTCCGTGTTCTACACAGTTCCGCAAGTTGAACAGTTCGACGATCCAACGACACCAATCTTATGAAGAGATGCTGCGTACGGGACGTTGAGTCGCAGGCGACGGGTGACGGACTCTAACGGCCTTGGCATCTTGAATTGGAGGCAGTAGGTGCAGGAACGATTGATTCATGACGTCACCTGTCCACGTGGTTTTAGAGGCGATAACGTAAGGAGGAAAGCAAGTACTTTGCATCATATTTGCGTCAAGTAGATTTTATGAGTAGTTTTTTTATAGTGAGCAATTCGAGCAACCTTGTCCGCCTTCTCATTTCCACTGATACCACCCCAGTAAACCAACAATGACCTGTGGACGTCCCCAGAACGTTCAGCTCCGGACAATAGAAACGTCCTTCGGACATCCTTTATCATCCCTGGGACGTCTGTGGGACTACCTGTAAACTGCCAAAGTCACATCCCAGGATCTCCTGGAAACGTCCTTATAACGTTCCGAACTACATTTCACGGACCTGAAATGGATCTTTCTCCCATACTGTGTTTTCTTTCATGTCGTGCCCCGAATGCTGGTAAAATGACAGATGCAGGCATCTGGTAGACAGACTTGCTGAAATGTTAAACAAGCCTGAGCAATGGGTAAACACTGGAGACTATACAAGACAGCTGTCCTGTGCAGTCTTCAGTGTTCACCACCTGCTCAGGCATGTTTATCATAGATTGTCCAGTAGCTTGCCTATACGTCAGTTCATCGGTTTGTTCTACTCAACTCTGTTTGCACATCAGTGCCTATCTGCAGCACAGGCAAGCAACATAACATAACAAGACTCCAAAAGTTCTTTATTTTATGCTGCACAATACGAAAACACTTTCACTCTTTATATTGTACTTAAAAATGTTTCACTTTGACTTGACTTAGTCACACACCGTTGCCTGGTTCTCTTGATTTAATGTTGAGACACATCTTCAGCTGCCGATTGTTTTGATGCAGATTATTTGGCGTCTCTTGATACTGCACTTAAAAATGTTTCAGTCTTGGCTTGACTTAGTCGCGCTGTCACACACATTTATCTGGATGATATTGGAACACATCTTCGGCACCTCTTGATATTGCACTTTAAAATGTTTATCTCTTAACTTAGTCGCACACAGTTCCCTAGTTCTAGATTTAATGGCGAGATGCATCTTCGGTTCTTGATTTCTTTGATGCAAGTTCTTTGCCGTGGCGTAGCCGCCTTTTTTGTCGCAGTGTCCACTTCAAACATAATAGTGGCACGAAGTTTTCTGTTTCGCTTAATGGCATATTGGGTCAGATGCAAGATGAGACCACACATAAAGCTCGTCGCAGTCATTGCACAGCTCGTGCTCGTTGCCCGCAACGTCGCGCTCCTCAGCGCCCAGGAAACATACGCTTTTAGTATGTCACACCAACCTGCCCAAGTTTTAACCTGATTTCATATGAAACATACACACAGGCTACTTCAAAATCTTCCTCTTGTGCGACGGCCATAATCCACACAAAGAACACGTTGAGTAGTGGCTACCTTTCACGGAACAGCACGGCATATGTAAGGCCGAGCCAAGGGGTTCACCATACTGAAATGCCAACAGCTATAATACCCTCGGCTAGAACTAGCCAGATCCGCATGCTCACCTATCCAAGTCACAACTGACTTTACTGAACTTTGCTTTGCAACTTTGCTTACTGAAAACACTTAAGCACTGGCAAAGTGGCGTTCATTATGACAGCCGCATAACTGGAAGGAAAGGACTCGACTTGCCATAAAATTCGGCGGTGCAGTGAGAGTGGCGCAAGTGACCTTTCTCCGCATCTGTAAAACATGGCAACTTTCAGATCTTTTCTCATAACACTCCTGTGTATATGCTAGTTAATCGGGCATAAATGATGTCTGGAGTCAATGATAGAAAAAGTGCAAGCGGACTGTACTACACTGTAAACTTTTTCACACCTTTAAAGGTGTGCGCTATGAACATTCAACCTGGTTGCGTAACATTGCATCTCCAGGATGATATTTTACAAAATTTGGAAAGCACTACTACAGATCAAGTCTCAGTGCAAATCTTGCTTTCATTATGTCTTGGATATCGTAGGTTCGAGCTATTGCATATATGCATCGCTATCGATAATCAAGCACGCGCAAGTGTCTACAATACTGTTGAACAATGTTGAGATGTTGCAAGACTGAATTTTTGGAGGACAGACAACACTCGAGTAAAGAAAATTTGTGCGAAACCGTGCTCCATTATGATGTTGCCAAAATTACACCTAAAAAGGCGTGCGCCATGCACGTTGTTACACCTTTAAAGGTGTGAAAAGATTTAGAGTGTACGACACCTGTGCCCGAATGTATTGTTATCACCGAAAAGAAGAAATTCACACCAGTGGCAATGCTGCTTTACGTGAAGATAATTTGGTCTTACCAACAGTCGGCAGCCCTGTTCATCTCTAAGCTGTAACACAGGACAGAAACGACGAGTGATAAGAACTTACCGCTTTTTCACTCGTCGTCCTTGTCTTGTGTTGCTGCTTTGAGATGAGCCGTCAGCACCAACTACCCACATTGCTACTTTAGTATCTGCAATCCTGTTTCGTGCAAAAAGTACAGTTTATATTTATATCAGCCTGATAGCCAGTAAGAAGTGTTGCTGTTCCTACCTCATTCTGAAGGACACTTCGTGGCAGATGAGACTGGATCCATTCTTGCCTCATCCGAGGACAAAATTACATAAACGTAGTGCCTATTGAAGCGATAAACTGGGAATTCAGTTTCAGTGAGAAAACCTGTAGAAAAACTTTTCGCAAAAGTACACGTAAATGTTTTCCTGCAACAATCATATGCCACATACCTCTTTTCAGTAGCTGGCCCTTGTTCTGCATGATTCGTAAGCATCCTGCAAGTCTCCTCCATTTGTATGACAAACTGCAAGCTACAAGACAATTCATAACAAAGCCAATTCAAGCACTAGCAGGCTACACAAAGTTCAGATAAACAATAGTAACCCCATGGGAGAGAAGCCTGAGCAGGAGGGCGTGGAGATTACCCAACAGGTAGCCTGCACTTACGATATTTTAGACAACAGTAATAACGGGGAGTAGAACCGAGATAAATATGTACATAAATATCGAATCACTACTACTTACCAGCGTAATTGCAGTCCTGCGCATCGCTTGTAGTTTCTTCCGACTGAGCTGGTGCAGAAGTTGTAACACAAGCAGTTGTACATAATGCAGTGCCTGACGACTGAGATTCTAAATATTCACGTTTTTGCCCGTTTTGAAGAGTTGAAAGACGAAAACTGCGAACCGACGAGCCCGACGACCAACAGCAACGACATTTCAAAACACGTACTGATGCAGATGGCGCTCGGTCTTGCTCCTCGTGTCGACGACGAGGCCATTAAAGTTTCGGTTTCAAACTCAAGTGAAAATTGTGCAAAGTTCGATTCCGGCACTCTGCGCGAATGTTTCTGGTATATGGACCCAACAAACAGTTGGAAACCACTTGGCAATCAAGTGGAAGCACTTTACTCTGAACCAGAGACGGTTTACTCCACTTCAAACCACTTTGGCATACAAATGGAACCACTTCGGAATCCAGTTCAGATTTTCACCTGGGGGAGATCACCCACCGTAACCATCATTGTGATCTTTAAGGTTGGTTCATACAATTTTACTGTGCGTCTTTCAATACGTTTTCACCGTCTTTGTGCGACCTGACAGGGCTGTAGCGCCATGTACAACATCGAACACATATATGTGGCGTCACCAGAACTCTCTGAATTCAAAGCAGTAGTAGTAAGCACTGATTTTAGTAAGCGGGGTTTGTGCTGGCTCACCGTTTCATGCTTGCACTATCTTCGCAGCAGTTGGCAGGCGGGTAGTTTCACAGTCAAAATACTTCCCTCATCTCAGCGCGAGGCATTTCAACATTATTAATTGATCCATAACTTAAAAACCCGAGACTAGGGGACAAAAAAACGACAAACACAGACAACGTCTCAATTTTGTCCCCTAGTCTCGGGTTTTTAAGTTATGGATCTATACCACCAGCTCGCTTGCTACCTCTCTATCCTCTCATTATTAATTGATTTCACGGATTGTGGAACTACAGCCCGTATACTAAGTAATCACGCCCGAGCTGGAGGAAGACAAGCTTCGTGAGATTGATTACCAAAGTTTTAGCGTGATTCCATTTTCAACAAGCCCAAGTACTATACAGGGTGCTTATTTTGATGCTTTGCAGAATTTTTATAAAAAAAAGCTATGAGGACAGCACAGATGTCATTTTTGCAGTCAAATCATAGGACTGATTAGGACTGTGCAAAAGTGCGATAGCAGAATGAGAGACTATGCTTGTTAAAAGCCATTCCGCGTCTAACAATTCCTGAAACACGCACGTGCGTTAAAATATCCATCCCTGAAGTTTGACACGAAACCGCAGTGACTGGGAACGAGGAGGAGGAGTGTCGTTGGGAGGAACCCGAGAGGCCTGCCTGCCTGATTAGGCGGCATGTTTCTCGGGAAGGGAAAGGTGGTGGAGAGGAGGAGAGGAAAGGGTGAAGTGGAAGACCGAGCGGAATCCGCTCGGGGGGAGGATAGCTGCGTCCATGGGCCGACTTCAGGGGAACTGTGCCGGCATACGCCTATTACACATCTGAGGGAAACCCAGGAAAAACCCCAGACGACACAGCCGGCCCGCGGATTCGAACCGCGGACCTCCCAGTCTCCAAGCGTTACCGCTGCGCCACCGGAGCTGGTCGACTGGGAACGCAGGGAGCACAGCGCTCATTTCATGTCAGGGGCCACGTGATTTGGAGCAACGGAGATGATTGGAGTTCGCCGATATGCTGGCTAGATAAACCGCTTTCCGGCCCTGAGAAGCCTTCGTCGGCGTAGATGATGCGCTCTGAGGCGCGGTTCTTCGTTTTTACTCATTTGCATACCAAAATCCTGCGATGAATATTTCACGGCACGCGCTCTTTTCTGGATTTTTAAAAGATAGAATGGCTTTGAACGAGGATTGACTCCTATTCTGCTATCTCGCTTTTGTCAAATTCCCTAATTAAAGAGTTAATTAATGAATTTTATGTATTTACTCATCTTGTACTGACATACACTCTTCCAGATTATGTCCGCATGGCCGTATAACTCAATTGCAAAAACGGCATCTGTGTTGCTCTCATAGCCTTTCAGAAAATGCTGTAAAGGATAAAAATGAAGGCCCTGTATTTTTGTTAGATCAACAAGCAGATCATTGCAAACTTCGGACACAGAAACAATGGACAAAAAGCCGGGGATGTTACCACGTAAATAGGGACATCTGGTCACTTGACCTATATAGGTGCACTTTATCAGAGTACGAGACTTTTGTGTAGTGAAGCATGAAATATGTGTGTTTGTACATTCCAAAAGTAACTCGCTCTCATTCAATTCTGGTAAGCTTGGGCCATGCATTGCAATGTTGCTTTCGTGAACAGGTGATATGAACAATGATAGGAGGAACAGATTTCGTGAAATATTGGTTGTTTGATGTGTTACCTGCCATGTGCGCTTCAATAATGATTTCATACTTTTTTGTTCGATGCTCAAAATCACCATGGACCTGCCTTTCCAACATACCGTTCAAAACTGTGTTATGTACTATGAAGCTGCAATAGTTTCAGCACAAAAATATGCATGCATTTCAATTTAAGTTTGACATCCAGGTAGGACGTTGTCAGGAAGTCCCAGTGACATACTGCTCGGACATCCCACTGGATAAAATTAGGACATTTTTAAAGATATCTTAAAGACATTTTTAGGACATCCATGAGGGACCAGGAACACAGGATCATGCGAGGATGTCCTTAGGACGTCGGTGGTTTGCTGGGACAGTGCCCTGGGATCCACTGGATGATGATGTTGTGACCCTCTGTTTTGGCAAAGCTGTATGCTGCGATAAAACTGTAGACGACCGGCGCAAGTCGTCGAACCTGGCTAAATTTATCTTCGGAAAACAGCTTTCATGTTAAATAAACCAGTTTTAAAGTTTCGTACTGCCTCTGCAGCTGAGGAAGCCCCACCTACAGTAACACCATGATGACGTAGGCCAGGGACACGAATGGGGGCACGGGGCAGAAGATTGTCTACAACGAGAAAGAAAGAAAAATAAGGAGAAGGTGCGACGTCATTCCGCTCGGTTCCGGAAGTGTGGGTGAAGAGAATCAACTGAGACAAGCAATTATCCATCTAGCTAGCCGCAGTTCGCCGAAGATCTTCATCGTGTACCTTAATCGTAGCTTAATTGAAGTGTAATTGCTTCTCCTAAAAGTTCCGGGTTTGTCCCGGACTCCTAGGTGTAGTGGCGTCTCACCGCAGATTGGTCGGCTCCGGTCACCTGGGCGCTTAATCGCTTCATCGTTACGGTTGTTACCAGCTAAGGAGTGGCGGGAAATTCAAAAAGGTGCGCACGTGACACATTGCGCGTGACGTGTACCACGGCCTTCACGTATCGCGCGAAGAGCGCCGTGCACGTGTTTTATCACGTGCCCACATTTTTAAATTTCCCGCCCGCCTTTTTAAATTTCCCGCCACTCGTTAGCTGGTAACGACCGTAACGACGATGAAGCGATTAAGCCCCCCCGATCTACATGACGTGCTGAGGCGTGCACTATATGTCGTCACTTCCACTACACGTTCCTGATTCGGGAACAAACGGCAGCGCTCCCTCCTTAGTTTTCCTTCTTCCTTGGTCTCCGAGTTCATCTGCCTCGAGTTCACACCGCAATCCCAATTCCGGAGTATACGCTCAGTGAAAAGTGCTCGATAAATACGCTGCATTTGGCTTACGAATATGAATTCCGCCCGCCCGCTGGTCACAAGAGGGCGCTCCCTGACTGGACATTTGTGTGTGACAGGGCACTAACCAGGGGGTGGTTTAGGGAGTTCAAAGCCTCCCTTGAATTGTACCTTTCGTTGTGCATTTGGGAAAGGGAAGCACGGGGGAAATCCTCGTCCTCCTTGTAATGTCCCCATAGAACCCCCCCCCCCCCGAAATATTTTCTGCCTACCATCCTTGCGTGAGACGTTTTTGTGTGATGTCCAGAAGTACAAACTCACCATATTCTCAACGCCTGCTCTTACCATGCATTGCATCAAATCGCACGGAAACTGCTACGCTCTTTGGTGTCGAATTTTTGACGTTACTGTCGAGGGATAAAAAAAAACTGCGTTACAGTTTCGGATTCAATCTGGACGGATGTGGCAGTCCCATTAAAGAACAGCTTCAGCTTCAAGGGGCTCGCTAAACGGGCAGAGGCGGCATATCAATGCGAGTGGCCGACGCTTGAGAACGCGCTGAATGCTCTTATTGATTGATTGATTGGTAAAAAAAACGGGAATCATTGGTCTTATCATCCGCGAGTTATATATGTATTTTATGGCTATTTATTATGAAGAGATCCTGGAAGCTCAGAAAGTATATTATGAAGCTGCACTCGCTTATTTCATTTCGGATGCGTGAATTTTCAGTCCTCTTTTCGGCAGTGCGTCGCCGTCTAAATCATTTAACGCGATTATTTTTCGTGCTACTGCAATACGAACTTTATGATCAATGTTTAGCAACGAGGCTACAGACAGTACATCTCACCCCACTTGAATGATATTGTGTCAGAAGAGATGGCTTTTGAAGTGGAAGTGCATCTTGATGAAGCCATGTGCTTGTGCGCATCAAGTGACTGAGTTCCGCACAGTTGATTTCCATTGTAGTCGTCCTGGTAGCCAAGTAACAAGAAGTAATAGAGATACAAAGCCCAGGCACCTGACCTTAGACGACACCATTCATGGAGGGCCACACAAAAAACGAACAAGGTAATTACCATGAAATGCCCAATAAGATATACACAAAAATAGGAGCGGTGTAATATGCTATGGTGGAGACCTAGACCAGTCTCTCTCACTGTTCTTTCCACCTTGCCTTCCGCGACATTACGCATCCCTTCTTCACCGAATGCAGCTGAACGTTCCGTTTACCCCAGTTATGAGGCAGCGCTTCTGCCGTGTTCCGTCTGAGCTTGCTGCGACAGGTGATGTGCGTGCTGACCTACACTACCTACTTATAAACTGCCCCGTCCACCAGTTGGAACGCGAGATCTTGGAGCGCGGGATGCATGCAGACGTCCATTGCCCTTTTACCCTACGCAGCGCCCAGCCTCCTGACCGGCATCGCCCCCACCTCATCATCGTCTGTGTGTGTGTGTGTGTGTGTGTACTATTCGTTGCTGAAGAACTCCCACCTGACAAACTGAGCAGTTTTTGGAGGGAGATATTTCATACACATACATTCTTGTCAGCTGAGAGATTACACATGTACAACCACCTTTGTGACGATTTTGTGGTGGAGTCGCAATTCATTGCTTTAACATCTTGCTTGTACACCGAGCTACTCGAGCTATATGTGACAGGGAACGCTAAATAGCTTTAATTTGCGAGTGAAATCGCGGTAAAATGTCTCGGAACGACATCTGGTTGGAAATAATGCGTAAGCTGCCAAGCAACACTATTATTAAGCCGACTATCTTATGCTGCTCGTGATGACGGCGTAGCCGACTTCGTTTGTTTTACACTCAGTGTTGCGCGGATCCATTGTAGTTTCTGCGCCGTAGTTGACGAGGGACACACAGTTGGTGGTGACTGCGACACAGTGTTGCCCGACGTCTTCAATTATAATTTTCTAAAAAAACTATAATCGCAGTAAGGACGAAAATTGGGACGTTAGAGTAATGAGGGCTCAGGATATCGAGCAGATAAATTTTCTTATATTGCAGCTTTATACTCCTTTGTACAGTGTTTCAAAGCGATAGCTCGCAACCCAAGTAATGGTAAATAGACGCTGTCACATAGTTTCTTGGTTATTCATTTGCCTATAAGCATACAGGGTGCTTCAAAATCCATCAGCCAAATAGAACTACAAACCACGCCGCAGACACTCAACAGGTTACGCAAAACAGTTACACTCAAGAACAATTCCCAGGCAGAAATCAGGACTGGTTCCCGAATGGTCCCCAAGTGGTTCCATTTGCAGTTGAATGGTCCCAGATGGGTCCCCAAGTGGTATTAATGGTCCCACTCTGGCTTTAAGTGGGTTCCACGCTGGTCCAAGATGGGTCCCCAAGTGGCGTTAGTGGTCCCATTCTGGCTTTAAGCGGGTACCACTCTGGACCCAGATGGGACCCATAGTGGTGCAGTGTTCCCACCCTGGCTTTAAGCGAGTTCCATTCTGGGCCAACATGGGTGCAAAATGGCATGTGGTTCCCACTCTGGCTTTCAGCGTGTTCCATTCTGGGCTCAGATGGTTCCAGAAGTTCCAGCTGGAGCCTCACAGGTACCACTTTGTTCCCAGAATAGTCACTTGAGACTCCAAGTTGGGCAGCTCCCAGCTTCCTCCTTTGAGATTTCATCTTGTCCACACTTGCCATATATCCTTCTGTTTTTTTTTATCTATTACTCTGATCTATTTTAGCACATGCATGATATCTTTTGATTGCTGTTTGTCCAGGTGCGCGCGTCTGCGATCAAATATATGCTGTATCCCTGTAACTCCAATTCGAGCACATACTCTCATCTGAAGGTGAATATCATAACATATTAGGTACCAGAGAAATGTAAAAAATACATCTCAACAACAGCAAAAATTAAGCTAAATAACTAGAAGAAAGACAACGAAAAAAAAAGAAAGAAAACGTAACTACAGAGGCTGATGCAATGTGAAGACGCTACGGCGACTACAAATTCGAACTTCAAACGGCGAGAGCCGAGAGGGAGAGGAGAGGGCGAGAGGTGAGAGTGGCATGGCAGTTGGAACTTAGACGCGTCGCAGCAAGTTGGTTTTGTCTTCAGTTGCCGTCGCAAGGATGGTGTATCTCCTGTGCAGTATTTACGTGTGTTTTAGTGGGCTTTGTAAGACAGTGCGATGACAATGGTTCCTGTGCAACACATTGTCTATTTCCCGGAAGAGTTTTGACGCCAAGAAGACCTAAACGGCGTAGGGGCAAAACGCACTGTAAAACGCCAATCGGACTGCACGTCGCGAATGTTTGCAGGTATGAGTGATGACCGTGATGTTTTGATTACTATTAAATCGACGTTTCGTTTTAGAAACTTAGGAGGAACTTGAAGAGAAACAGGATAAGAAGATTCCGAACGTACGGTGAAGAGGAAGGGGGTGTCGCGCCCTGCATGGAAAACAGGAGTGTCATGTGTCATCTTCTCTAAGAAAATACAAGATGTGAGGTGGCCAACGAACGAAAGCTCCTTGTGGTCCGTGAGTGCATCGCACAGTCAGGCATATGCTTTGTCAAGACACAGTGAGTGATCAGACTTATACTACGTAGTACGCATTTCTTCGCATTATTTTCGGTCATGCATTCAGTGGTCCCAGCTGCTAAGTGGCCGGATCCTGGACCACTTAGCAGAGGGGACCACTGGATCAATTCCACTGGTTCCACTTCAAGTGGGACCATCGTGAAGCTGGTTCCACTTTCAACTGGTCACAGTCACTAAGTGGGACACACTCAAAGTGGGACCTGTCCAATAAACCACTTTGAAGTGGTCCCACTCCAGAGTGGTCCCATTATGAAGTGGTTTAACGAACTGGTCCCCCATGGGACCACTTGGCAAGTGGGACCAGAGCGGGACCATTACCAGGGTGGTACCATAGTGGGACCATTACCAGAGTGGGACCAGACTGGGACAGGTTCATTAAACCATTTTCAAATGGTCCCATTCCAGATTTCTGCCGGGGTTGCAAACGATGTTCGGGACAGACACATTAGCCCGCCAGAGTGTACCCGCATGTACTCTTGGGTTGCTCTTGATGACTTTTGCGTGAAGTGGATTGACATGGTCGAGTATGGGCCTACATATTCAGAAAGACTTCCATCGAAAAGATATCATTGGTACTACTGATCGATAGTGGCTAAAATGACCGTCTATGGTGAAGGGGATGGTAACAAAGACAGCTTCAAACTGTATTACTATGCTATACTATAACACATCTCGAGCACATCTTCTTCATTGTCCGCCCTAGCAACCGTACGGATCCACGCCTTCAGTGTTTCTAAATCAGCTATGGGCTCTCGCGCTCCAGTTTATCAAATTGACTTGGACCGTGGCCAAATCCGATCCACCAACGCTGTGCTCTGAAAGCACTTTTAGAGCTTCTAGCCACCGTAGGACAATACAGCCAGCAATGGGGTAGAGTATCGTCGCTGGTCGATGAAACTCCCCACTTGTTGTTGTTGTTTGCGAGAATACACTCAAAACCCGTTCATTAGCTAGACTTTAACGATCATTGGCTTGACTGGAGTTGCAACCAATTCCACGCGTTGCGAGCCCGAACGATACTAAAACTTTTGAGAATTCTGGCCTCTTCCGGGACAGGGTAGAAACACGCCATGGCCAATCCTTTGGAGCAGTATCATCGGCGACGAGAATCCGAATACCACTACGTCATTGACGACGTAACTTTTGCAACATTGTTCAGCCGACGTAGAGCAAGGCCGAATGATATAGTCAACTACAAAACCATTGTATATGGTAACAGTCGTCAATGTAGAAAGCACGGTGATCTCGGTCTGCTGATCAGGATTTCCGATAGCAATGAAATATATGAGTAATGTTTAGTACATCATAATGACACTAAAACGTATATATATAGCGCACAATGTTCGCATTGGCTGCTGTTTAGCGACGTCGGTATACTTTTTTTTTAACGGGAAACCACGTAGATTCGACACGTCATTGATACCGCGTGCTTTCTTCTATCCGCCATGATTCAAAAGTACATAGGTGATGCTACAGTAATGGTACCCAGGCGCTCCCAAAGTAAGAAGCAGTCGTCACTGCGCATTGCGTAAAGCACTGCGCAGTGACTTCACTAGTAGCACCCGCTTCTTAGTCAGGTAGCTGAAAAGTTGCGCTCGGTTCTCTTTTTTCGCTCCCTTTAAATCAAATTTCTGGACACGTTAGAGCAAACACACTGTATATCGAAGCAACGCATTTTAGAGCTTATTATGGCCTAGACAGGACGTCCCTCCAGCTCGCAAGCACTTACCTCAGGTTCACTCTTAAAAATGAACTTCACCGCATAGCACGCTCCTAGCCAACCAACATCTCGAATGATATCGTTACTTACCTTGATTTGTTGAAAACGGGGGGCGTACTGCTTTTTTGTGACAATTATGAACAGCATAAGTGTACAAAAAAAGCGATGAGCATTAGAGCTGGAAAGAGACTGGTAACCAAAGATACTGGTGACCATAGGTACTATCCGCTCCAGATAGGAAGGTATTTGGAGCAAGATACTTCGCGCCCAAGGAGGAGCGCGCGCCAAGACCGCCCCGCGCGTTTCGCGGCCGCGCGTCGCGTAGAGAGGGGTTTTTTTCTCGCGTTTGAACATGCATCAACATGCAGAATACACCTTATTCCTTTTCCACATCTTTTATTACATTCCCGAGCGGGGAGTTTCAATCGTCATTTACCAACCTATCAACTTTCTACACAAAATGGGAGCTGCATGGAAGCTTTTCACTCGATGTTTTGGAAAGGAATATGATGAGCGGGAGACGGCGGACCTGAAAGAATGGCGACTTTAACAAGAAATACATGAAGCAAAAGCAGAATCTGTGAGGAGGTTCCTCGCACACGAGCGTCTTATTGAAATGAAACGTCGTTCCGCAAAAAGTCAAGACGATCAAATCGATTGGTGAGATGTACAATAAATCCATTTCTCACAACATCACTTATTCATTGTCTCATTTACTTTTGCATGGTGATGTCTGACGCAGGTCGTTTTGCTTTTATCCACCCTGCAAGGGTTATTATTTGCGGTCCTTCCATGTCGGGTAAAAGCTATCTCGTTCGTAACATTCTAAGAAATCTAACAGTATTCACTGTAGTCCCAGAGCAAATCTTTTACGTTAGCAAATATGATGCGACCTGGCAAAATGAATTCGCAAATGATGTTACATTCCAGAAAGAGCTACCAAAGACATGGGATGAGAGTGTGCCTACTTGGATTATAGTCGACAATCTCATGACTGAGAAGAATGTGATGCAAGAAATGGTTCATCTCGATACGAGAGCATCACATCATAAGAATGCATCCATTATTTTTCTTTGTCAGTACTTATTTCACAACGACGTCAACTATAGAACATTATTTCACAATAGCACATATATAATATTATTTAATAATGTAAGGTCACGCACACAACTTGAACTTTTAGGACACCAGATCTTCGGCAAAGCTCAATTACTGTACTTTATCAGTGCATTTGAGCAGGCAACAGAGAAACCATTTGGTTATCTAGTGATTGAGCTACACCCTCTGACGCAATCTCAATTTCGACTGCGAACAGGCATTACTGGAAACGTTAGCCAGTTTTTTTCTTGCCAAAATGAAAAATCTGCGTCATCATTTAACTTTTCTAAAAGTCCTTGCAACGTGTACTCCTAAAGAGCGCGATGAGATTTTAAAGGAGGCACCACCTCATAGCATAGAAGCTCTTTCTGAAGTCTGTAAGAATATATTGAATGGTAATATTAAGCCACCGCCCAGATTGTTCAAAGAGGTGGAAAAGTATAAACACACCATTCGATACATTGCATATAAAACGCTGCACAAATCACGAAAAAGACTAAGATCCTTGCTCTGTCGTCAAAGGGGTGGATTAGTGCCACTGATCCCCTTATTACTCACGGGATTAACCAGTGTGCTAGGTGGTGTCGCAGGTCGTCCTCTAGCAAAGACGGTAGGTGTCTGAACAAATGGCTACAAAGGTTGAGGTATTGCCTTCCTATCGAATCAATTCTGGAATCTAACGAAAGCGATGATATTAAAGTAAAATGAATGTTAACTGCTATGTACTACATTATAAAAAATCATATCAAATCATCGGGGGGGTTGCCCGAGAGGTCAAAACATCTCTAAGCAACAGGCAATCGAAGAACTACAGTGAGATGACGTCTACACACTTTACAAAGAAGGAAAACGTAGATTTAAGAGAAGAAAGACCATCTCACTGCACATCGACGATCTTCATCAAGCAGACCTGATTTCATTCCTGCAGTACAAGAAACAAAATAAAGAATTTTCCTTCATACTCATTGTGATAGACTGCTTATCAAGACGACTCATGGCTACACCTATTAAGACCAAGCGCGGTGAAGATGTGAAGAAAGGATTGATCAAGTTGTACAGGAGCCATAAAACCTATCCACATCTTTTGCAGGTAGATGGAGGGAGAGAGTTCTACAAGAAACACGTGAAAGCATGGTGTAAACGTCACTCAATACACATCTATACCTCTAGATCTATATACAAATGTGCTTTAATCGAGCGGGTATTCAGAACTATTAAAGATAGACTTTATCGTTATTTTCCCAGTAAAGGTCATCACAAGTACATTGCTGTTCTCCCAAAGATCATCGCCGACTACAATTCGTCATATCACTCGATTATCAAGATGGCCCCGAACGATGTCGATAAAAATAACGAGATTGAACTATTCAATAGACTTCACGGTAAAAATGACAACAAACCAAACAAGATGCCATTGAATATTGGTGATCAGGTGCGTGTACTCACAAATAGATCAATTTTTGACAAGGGGTACATTGGGCACTGGTCCTTAGTTGTCTACACGATCACGCGATACAAGAACTCGGATCCACCAGTGCTTTACATAGCGGGTCCAGACAGGGCCGAAGACGATGCAACTTACTATGCCAATGAATTGCAACGCGTAGTGAAATCGCAAGACGACCCATACCCAATTGAACGCATAGTTAGTCGAAAGAAAATTAACGGTGTCACACATTATAAAGTGAAATGGCTAGGTTGTGATGACTCATTTAATTCCTGGGTTCCAGCCCGAGATGTCGCGAAGTTCTGATTTTTACATGTATCTCCTATCCAATGATTGCATGGACATGCACCCGAACAACAGTCTCAATGACTTTACAATTTCTCTGAGTGCACCACTACAAGCGAATGAAGAATATGAAGTCGGCCTGCATGAACTTTCCATCTCTAATATATTCTACAACGTTCGACGGACTAACGATGCTACTATACATATTACTTCCAGAAGCATTATTGAGCTACGTAAGGAAGTTGTTGTGATATCGACTTTGGAACATGCGCTGCAAGATTTTTTAAAAGAATTCTACATCGCATTTGGTTATGTTGATGGAAGGTACGCATTCCAACTACCTCAAATAATTCATTCTATTAAGTTTTTGGATGAAGAACTGCAACAAGCCATGGGTGTGTCCACTATACAGGGTTTGAAAGTTGCAGGTGCTAAAGTTCCACGTCAGAACATGTACATCGGAGAGGAAGCTATCTCAAGGATGCTTTTAAAGGAAGAGGTGACTATCATTACACAATATGCTCCAATCATATTCACACCAGGTCGCTCTATCACTGTCACACTAAATCGCTTCTTTAAAAGATATGAAATCGATGCAAAGATACTATTCCAAAACAATACCTATACATTATTGGTCCCACGTCTGTTTGTTATCCCTGAACAACTCAAGAGACTCCACAAATTAAACTCCAGTAAGCTGTTAGAAAATACAACACAATACATTGGAGATCCATTTACATTCAGTTTTGGTGTTGTTCTAGAAAAAGTAATACTTCCAAGGGAAGAAGTCCAAATTCCACCAAATTATTACGAGACACCACGTCTACAAGCTATCAGAGATGTGCTAGGTAGCAATGCTATACTAACGTACAATGAAGATACACAGCTGTTTACTTTCACTCCAGTTGATGGAGTAACTATAGATCTTTCTGAATATTTGAGTAATATGTTGGGTTTCGCACAAATTCAGTCTATTGCAAAGAGCACCACCGGAACCACACCACTCAATCTTAAACCATTGTTTCATAATTTCATGATTTATTGTGACATTATCGAATCATCTCATATAGGTGCAAAAAAGTTTCCAATTTTGAAACTCGTCCCATATTTACATAACGGAGGGAATCTGGGGAAGATGATCCCCAGAATCATTACAGCTTCCATAACGTGCAATATTTGAAGGTGTTACAGAACGAAATCACGTCAATTTCGATTAGGTTGTATGATGAGACTGGTCGTCCACTTCATTTTAGTGGACCAGGTCGTACAGCCCTAGTTCTACACTTGAAAAATGTATCTTAAAGAAGTGCCAGAGATCCATTATGAATCAGGACTTGGTGATCTTGTACCATACAAAGGGCCACTCTTTCAAACTGGGAATGGCTTCTGTAGTTCTTTGCGTAAGCTTGCATTGTCACTATTGCATCGTGCAAAGCCTTACATAGCCCGTACTGCGATGAGCGCCGCGAAAAATTTGGCGAAAAAGTTATCTGAAGGGCAAAACATCAAGCAAGCACTGAGAGCAAGCTCAAATGAATTAGGCACACAGATTTTGAAGGACATTGCAGGCAGTGGACATCGAAGGAAAAAGAGGAAGAGACGAGACATTTTCGATTAATCCTCTGTAACCATGAAATAAAGAAGACACTTTTTTTTTCACACATTGATGTTGCTTCTTTATAAAGAAAAAGGTTTATGTATGGAAAAGGATCGCACTCCGAAAATGGCGCCCAAGAGGGGTTAGAAGTCGGGACAATGGGTCGCCCCCTTTCACATGTAGAAAGTGTGGCGGACAATGCTTCGAAGCGGCCATCGCACTCCGAAAAACAGGTGACCCAGGTAGGGTTGGGTTGTGAGGGCGATGTCAAAAGGTAAAGGGGGATTGGAGGACAATGATTCCAATCGTGAACAGGATCGCATTCCAAAAATGTGGTCAGCGGGGGGTTAGAGGAGTGGATCGGTTGGTGGTTAGCAAAATGGACCATGGTCGCTTTTCACGATGTTGACAATGCTTCGAATCGTGAACGGGATCGCATTCTGAAAGCAGCTGGTCAGCGGGGGGTTAGAGTAGTGGAACGGCTGGTGGTCAGCAAAACGGACCATGCTCGCCTGAGGACAATGTCAAAGGGTAAGGGGACTGGAGGACAATGATTCCAATCGTAGTCGGCATCGCATTCTAAAAAAATGTGGTCAGTGGGGGGTTAAAAGTGTGCATCAGCATCCAAGCTGGTTAGAAGTCGAACAATGGGTCGCCTTTCACTTGTAGAAAGTGTGGTAGACAATGCTTCGAATCGGCCATCGCATTCCAAAAAATAGGTGGACCCAGGTAGGGATGGGTTGTGAGGGCAATGTCAAAAAGTAAGAGGGTTGGAAGAAAAAAAGAATTTTTGCTCGGGTAAGATGCTAACAAATAAAGCCATGAGGAAAGCATTGTATCCTTTCATTTGCAAAGATGTCGCAGGTCAACGTTGTACACGCACAGTCCCAGCTGGCTTTGAAGGGGGTGTGTGAGTTATTCAACATACCTCCTACCCAAGTTTCAATAGAATCATGCGAGGCGCAAGTTTATTATCCTGTTTCTACAATCAGCGGAGGAGAATCGACGATCGAATGGAATATACCAAATCTCTCAGACTTGTATCTCGATTTATCATCTCTGTATTTTAATATAACTATGCAGATATGGAGGTCGGATGGGAGTGAACCAATTACCCGAAGAGCAGACGGTATCACGAGGACACTGTATTCCCAGTCAACAACTTGGGTACCGCTTTATTTAAATATGTAACCACTCACTTGGATCAACGTCTTGCAAGCAGCAACTGTTTGAACTCCTATCGATGTATGATTGATACCCTACTTCATACGAATACTCATCTGCAGAAGACTTCAGATGATTGTGCAATGTATACATATGACACAGGAGAGCATGCAGCAAATGATCGAGTCGTTCGTGGTGCAAAGTTGCGCATAGCTAGGACAAGTGGGGGGGAAACTATTTGAAATTGTCATGACAGTTAACACCGACCTCACAAACCAAGGGAGGCTTTTGTTACCCGGTGTGGGGGTTCGAGTGACTGCTCTACATAATACGGATAGCTTTAGATTGCTAACTGGCACCAAGGAAACTCATAAGCATCAATTGAAAATCCACAGCGCGGCACTTGTAGCACGCAAAGTCAAAGTTAGCAACTCAAGTTTTATTGCACACCAGAAAGCCCTTAGATCATCCCCAGCATGTTACATCATGCGTGGACTAGAAAGCAAAGTCCGCTCGCTTTCGCCGGGCCTTCATGATGCAATCTTTGAAAACTTATTCCCTGATAGAATTCCTGATCAACTTACAGTTGTCTAGTTCGCACCGAGGCTTATCAGGGTGATTACAAATCGAGCCCCTTTTGTTTCGAGCATTTTAATGTTAGTTCTGTAACACTATCAGTTGATGGATACAGGAACCAACTATCCTATGACTGGGAAAATGATCTGGCTAGAGGCTAGTTCCATCTCAAATCGAACAATCCGGTACACTTGATGTCTCGAATGAACGGGGAAAAAATATATGTTGAAGCCATCGGTGAGTTAGGAGAAATAAACGCTTTCCGAATTCTCTGCGCTGCGCAGTTCGGGAAATAGGAGAGGAGGAAAAAACTGCCTCTCATAAGGCGACGTCGTCGCGAGCGGGTTTGAGCGTTCGCTACAAGGCCATTTCTTCTCGCATTATTGTAATTTCTTGATCTGGCTTTAGACCACTTAGGGCACAATGGGATCCTTCGTTGGCAGTGCTGTACCGGTTTTTGTTTGTCTGCAAAAAAATATCAAAGTTGACTCAAAGTGCCGAAAAACACCATATTCACTGCAGCTTTGCGGACGATGTACAAAACGGATAAGACTGAGATTTATGCCGTTTAATTTGTCATTCATAGTACTATCGAATGATGTATAATTCGTTGCTCTACTCTGTAAGGAACGTAAGCGATACCTCTTTTAGTAGCACCATACCACCGAAAAATGACGAATTTCGGAAGCCTTTATCTAAAAAACCCCACCAAAAACTTTCCTCGAAAATTTTATATGTTGCAGGTAGTTCCTTAGACTATGCACAGAAGCAAAATCAAAATTCGGACTTGATCGGTAGGCGCACTGTGAATTTTTTGCCAGCTCTATACGCGGAGCGCATTCAAGCGGAGGCACCGTGTCCCCCGTGTTGCAAAATCGAATTTTCCAAAGGGACTTTCAACTTCTGTCTTCATATAAAAAGTAATTGCTGTCATTTGAAACCATTCTGAGGTTTCAAGGTTTCCTTTTCAAGGTTCTGAGCGTTTGCGTTCATAACAATGGTGTAATCGCTGAATCTAGATTGTGGAGCAACCAGATGTGCTCCCATTTTTTGCGGGATGTCACACATGCATTGCAAGTGCTGGGAGCAAGGGCAGAACAGAATGATTTTACATCTTTGTAAGAGGCATATCTGTTCAGGGTTATTCTAAACAAGCATATATGCTGTACGCATTATGGCAGGAAGAACGCAGTGACTTCCACTATTCTTTGAAACATTTCCTTTCCTACGGCCTTATGACCTCGGACGGGGGATATTGCACTGAGGAAAATGTTGTAGTGTCATACGCACACACTCAAGGCTAATTGCCTTTTGGTGCCTTTTGTGCCTTTGGTGCCTTTTGTGAACCTTGCCGAAACAGCCCGACCGGCGCCGCTGTCCAATATGTCATTCGGTTCGACATGCTGCGACCATGGGAAGGTCCTGATCGCATTTACTCCCTGAAGACACCTTGCGCAAAGTTTCGCCTACACACACAAGACGCTTCACTCACTTCTCGACCACAGAAGTGCATGGAGTGCCCTTATACAGAGTGTGCGACGACATCTGCATTACTGTAGTGTGTCGTCCTGTATCACACCTACCTCAATGGCCTCTTCGTTGTACAGTGCTGATCGTGTGGATTTCGCTGACTACCGCCTCATACGCGAGAAAAAAGTGCTATAGACAAAGGATTTTCGTTTTGCTTCGGAGATCGGCGTAGCTGCCATAAAGACTGTGGTTCCAGCAGATCAAGCCGAAGGCGTAACAGAAATGGGTCAGCTATGCAGAAGCTGCTTCAAGTACTTCACAGCAAAGGTGGCTGGATCACAACACGCAGCAATGTTGCCCACATTTGAAAGAAAATCTGACAAGAACCTGCCATCAAAGTAACATTAAGGAAAGTGGCTTCCACAACGGCCTAAAGCAGTTCATGACACGAGCACTCTCATCCACCCAGAATGCTCTGCATAACCTACGTTACCTTAACTTACCTTCGTCACCTTGTCTTCTTCGCTGTCAAGTTCTTGTTATTCTGTAAATATGCTTCGATATGATCACCGTGGACAAATATACCTCTTATAAAGACGCAAAAGCATTCTAAAGCATTCTGTTCTTGACGGGCTCCCAGCACTTGCAATGCATGTGTGTCATCCCGCTCCACAATCTACATTCAGCGATTACAACACTATTATGAACGCAAGCGCTCAGAACGGTTTCAAATGATAGCAATTACTTTTTATGTGAAGACAGAAGTTGAAGGTCCCTTTGGAAAATTCGATTTTGCAACACGCGGGACACGGTGCCACGGCTTGAATGCGCTCTGCGTATAGGGCTGGCAAAAAATTCACAGTGCGCCTACCGATCAAGTCCGAATTTTGATTTTGCTTCTGTGCATAGTCTAAGGAACTGCCTACAACATATAAAATTTTCGAGGTAAGTTTTTGGTGGGGTTTTTTAGATAAAGGCTTCCAAAATTCGTCATTTTTCAGTGGTATGGTGCTACTAAAAGAGGTATCGCTTACGTTCCTTACAGAGTAGAGCAACGAATTATACATCATTCGATAGTCCTATGAATGACAAATTAAACGGCATAAAGCTCAGTCTTATCTGTTTTGTACATCGTCCGCAAAGCTGCAGTGAATATGGTGTTTTTCGGCACTTTGAGTCAACTTTGATATATTTTTGCAGACAAACAAAAACCGGTACAGCACTGCCAACGCAGGATCCTATTGTGCCCTAAGTGGTCTAAAGCCAGATCAAGAAATTTCTATAATGCGACAAGAAATAGCATTGTAGCGAACGCTCAAACCCGCGCGCGACGACGTCGTCTTATGAGAGGCAGTTTTTTCCTCCTCTCCTACTTCCCGAACCGCGCAGCGCAGAGAATTCGGAAAGCGTTTATTTCTCCTAACTCACCGATGACTTCAACATATATTTTTTTCCCGTTCATTCGAGACATCAAGTGTACCGGATTGTTCGATTTGAGATGGAACTAGCCTAGAGCAAGCTACTACGAATTCTTGTATCAACTGAATGAAAAACATGTCGAGTTGAGTTATGAAAAATATAAAAAAATTCCTTTATCAAGCATTGGAACTTGAGTGCTGACAAAAGTTTTGGTTCCTACTTTAATCCATTGCGCAAGGGCAATTGCAGGATTGAAATGAAGTTTGCTAAGCCATTACCTTGCGCAGTGTCGGTTATACTTATTAGTGAAGCACCCAAGATTTTATCAGTCGATGGTGATCTTGTTGTTCGAGTGGACTAAGTATGAATGTGTTTGATCTGGAATTATTGTTTTCTCTGAACCATGAAACTTTGAATATGTATTGCGGGACCTTCGCAATTGATATGGTACCAAGTTTAACGACAGAAGGGTTTATAGTTATCAATACAGACCCACACGACGGTCCCGGAGAACACTGGCTATTGTACATGAGAGACAGGAATGACAAGTACATCTATGTGGACAGCTTTGGTCTACCACCGATTGAAGAAGAGCTGCTAGACCTACCTGTTGATCAGTATTGCGAGAAATGTATTCAAAGCATTTACAGCTCACACTGTGGACTTTTTGTTTGTTTCTTTGCTTCCCGCCTTTGGAAGAATTACCAACTCAAGAGCATTGTGTCCTTATTTGACAATAACCTTGTACACAATGACCTCAAGATAATAAAAATGATTCAAGAGGAATACCTCATTTAAAGAAAAATGTCTCATTTTATTTCTGCAAAGTACAGACCTCTTCAAGATAGTCCTCCAGACTCGACACCTTGCGACAACCATCTTTCTCGACGCACGATGTATTCCGAGTGTTGGATGTAAAAGTTTTGAATTATTGGTCGCTTGAGTCCAGCATTAAGTATGGTTGGAGAGATATTGTCACCCTGACGATACCGTCGCAACAAGTCACACTCGATGGCGACGAAGCGTTGGAGCCTCCGACTAGTCTTTCCTCGTTTCGTCCGCATCGGAAACGGGAGAATTTGCATAATGACACGAAAATCAGCCTCTGGCTCGTTGCAGTTCAGATAGGAGTTTAATTTCATCAAATCCTTGTACATCAGCCATTGTACCGTCAAAGCAAATCGTTCACTGGGCTTCATGGTTGATCCGAGCTTGGATGGCAACCGAGATAAGGTCGGATGTTATTGTCTAGCCAATGAGACGGATTCGATGACCACAATCCGCCACAACGACAGCGTCGCAGATGCTCATCGTATTGTATAAAGAAAGTTCTGGGTGGTGGCTTTAATGTCTTCACAAGAGTAAGATCCCCCGTCAGGAGTCAATCAGAATCTTAACAAAGAATCACATTTTTAGAGAGGGAAAAACGGGAAAACTTTCTGTACATACAATCGTCCTCGGAGACCGCGTAGCACTTCTGCGCTTCCACCGTCGACTGTGAGGGGGATGTTGAAAAGGAATCCGATGGAGAGGGTATGCATACTTTCCCTATTGGTTACGTTTTTCCTTAGTTTGCAATTGGTTGTTTACTACAAAGACTTTTGCTACATGTGGATTTCTCCAGCCCACCCTCTTGTTGCTAAAAGTCATTTATACAAAGTAGGAGAGGATGTGATATGATAATGAGGATGCGTCAGCTTTAAAAAAACGAAGATTTGGTTCCTAGAGCATCACTTCGAAGCAACATGGCCAACGATGGTGGAAAGTTTTGATGGGTTTTACATTAAAGTTAGGTTTCTTACGAAAGTTGTCTTTCTCAGTTTTCTCGAGTTTTGAAGACGATGATGATAGTGGTGAGTTTTGGTGGTTTTCCTCATCAAGTTCATTTTCTTAAGAATATTAGCTTTCTCAGTATTCACATTGAGCCCGGTGTTTTACTTCGAAGACGGTAAGGAAATGGCGAATATGAAAAGCGAGAAGTATCTAAAGTTCCGTTCTTTTCAGCGCCTGAGTCGCCACCACCAAGCTGTATGTATTAGCGACATTTCATAGATTTCATGTTAATATATGAGTTTCATTTCAGATGAATCAGTTTGTGTGGTAGCGAATGAAAGTATGTACCAGCATATGACTTTGATTAGTTGATGTAATAGCAAATATCTTTTTAGATAATCACCGGGTACCACCAACGGAAAGTGAGTATAGTTATAGATCCTGTTTCCATGTTTGATCTTAATTGCAAATATATTTTAGACGATCACGGGGTACCACCACCAGACAGTGAGTATAGTTATAGATCCTGTTTCCATGTTTGATCTTAATTGCAAATATCTTTTTAGATACTCACTGGATACCACCACCTGATAGTGAGTATAGTTATAGGTGTCGTTACCATGCTTGATATTCATAGTTGTTGTCTTTGTTTTTAGACTACCCTGGCCCCCCAATGCATCGTACGTATATGTGAACGTTCTCTTTCAGGATATAGAGTTCCAATGGCATATCATTTTATGTAGATGATGATGTTAATAGCTGTTCTATTTCTTTTCCGATTACCCTGGCCCCCCTATGCAGTGTATGTATTAGTGAATGTTCTCTTTCAGGACATAGAGTTCCAATGGCATATCATGTTATGTAGATGATGTTAATAGTTGTATTTGTTTTCAGATTACCCTGGCCCCTCTATGCATCGTGCGTATATGTGAATGTTCTCTTTCAGGATATAGAGTTCCAATGGCATATCATTTTATGTAGATGATGTTAATAGTTGTTGTATTTGTTTTCAAATTACCCTGGCCCCTCTATGCATCGTACGTATATGTGAATGTTCTCTTTCAGGATATAGAGTTCCAATGGCATATCATTTAATGTAGACGATATTAATAGTTGTTGTATTTGTTTTCAAATTACCCTGGCCCTCTATGCATCGTACGTATATGTGAATGTTCTCTTTCAGGATATAGAGTTCCAATGGCATATCATTTTATGTAGATGATGTTAATAGTTGTTGTATTTGTTTTCAAATTACCCTGGCCCCTCTATGCATCGTACGTATATGTGAATGTTCTCTTTCAGGATATAGAGTTCCAATGGCATATCATTTTATGTAGATGATGTTAATAGTTGTATTTGTTTTCAGATTACCCTGGCCCCTCTATGCATCGTACGTATATGTGAATGTTCTCTTTCAGGACATAGAGTTCCAATGGCATATCATTTTATGTAGATGATGTTAATAGTTGTATTTGTTTTCAGATTACCCTGGCCCCTCTATGCATCGTGCGTATATGTGAATGTTCTCTTTCAGGATATAGAGTTCCAATGGCATATCATTTTATGTAGATGATGTTAATAGTTGTTGTATTTGTTTTCAAATTACCCTGGCCCCTCTATGCATCGTACGTATATGTGAATGTTCTCTTTCAGGATATAGAGTTCCAATGGCATATCATTTAATGTAGACGATATTAATAGTTGTTGTATTTGTTTTCAAATTACCCTGGCCCTCTATGCATCGTACGTATATGTGAATGTTCTCTTTCAGGATATAGAGTTCCAATGGCATATCATTTTATGTAGATGATGTTAATAGTTGTTGTATTTGTTTTCAAATTACCCTGGCCCCTCTATGCATCGTACGTATATGTGAATGTTCTCTTTCAGGATATAGAGTTCCAATGGCATATCATTTTATGTAGATGATGTTAATAGTTGTTGTATTTGTTTTCAAATTACCCTGGCCCCTCTATGCATCGTACGTATATGTGAATGTTCTCTTTCAGGATATAGAGTTCCAATGGCATATCATTTTATGTAGATGATGTTAATAGTTGTTGTATTTGTTTTCAAATTACCCTGGCCCCTCTATGCATCGTACGTATATGTGAATGTTCTCTTTCAGGATATAGAGTTCCAATGGCATATCATTTTATGTAGATGATGTTAATAGTTGTTGTATTTGTTTTCAAATTACCCTGGCCCCTCTATGCATCGTACGTATATGTGAATGTTCTCTTTCAGGATATAGAGTTCCAATGGCATATCATTTAATGTAGACGATATTAATAGTTGTATTTGTTTTCAAATTACCCTGGCCCTCTATGCATCGTACGTATATGTGAATGTTCTCTTTCAGGATATAGAGTTCCAATGGCATATCATTTTATGTAGATGATGTTAATAGTTGTTGTATTTGTTTTCAAATTACCCTGGCCCCTCTATGCATCGTACGTATATGTGAATGTTCTCTTTCAGGATATAGAGTTCCAATGGCATATCATTTTATGTAGATGATGTTAATAGTTGTTGTATTTGTTTTCAAATTACCCTGGCCCCTCTATGCATCGTACGTATATGTTTAGTGATTCTTGTTTATTTGTTTTCTGGTGCTACGCAAAAGGGAACCAAATCCCTGTCTAGGCGAGAACACCAGGACAATATCACAAGGTTACACGCAAAGTAACACAAAGTAAAACGCAAAAAATAAATAAATAAAATAAAACAGTTAAAGATGCACAAGGAGGGAATAAAAAAAGAGTAATGTGATCATTGCATCAACGTCCGCATTATGTTTTTCTTGAACACAGCAAGAGAAACATTAGAAAATTGGTTACAATATTCATTGTAATGCTTAGCTACTAACACACTTATCTTATCATGAGAGTAGTTAGTACGGCCAGTGGGAACTCGTAATTTATATGAATGTCGGAGAAGATAAGGCACAGAGTGAGCACTCAAACTGAAGGATGAAAAAAAGGATTCTCGATTTTCAGACACTCCACAAAAGATCATCACTAACAACTTGTAGGTAAAAAGCTGCGTCACAGTAAGAATATTATATTTTTTAAACAGTGGTCCAGAACTGACAAAGTGCCCAGCACTATCGACTGCACGAACGGCTTTTTTCTGCACTCTCAACAGGCTAGATAAATGCGTAAATGCCACCGTACCCCATACCAACAGGCAATAATACACTTTGGAATGAATTAAAGAAAAATATAGCATACGCTTGACTTTGCTAGGAAGGGTGTCGCGGACTCTGCATATCATACCAGCTGCTTTCGCAGTTTCTCTTCTTAAATAACGAACATGTTCAATCCAGCTGAGGTGTTCATCAAAGAGCACGCCCAAAAATTTAAAACAACTTATTCTCTCCACAACACGGTCATTAAATAATATTTTTGGCTCGTAGGCTATGGTTTTATTGCGTGCTCTGAACAAAATGTATTTTGTTTTACCTACATTTAATCTCAGCTGATTCGAAGCAAGCCAAAGAGAAAGATTTCCCATGACAAGGTTCATTTGGTCTTCTAGGTGGCCAACATCGGAACTTGAAAGGAAAATACTGGTATCGTCGGCATACAGAATAAAACTAGCAACGTTTGAGATAGTGACAATATCATTGATAAAAAGTAAAAAAAGTGTAGGCCCAAGTATTGACCCCTGAGGAACGCCAGATATTACGGGCGTTACATTCGAATTTACATTATTAACAGCAACATACTGTTTACGGCCGGACAAGTAGCTTGCAAAAAGATTCAACGCAACGCCTCTAATGCCGTAGTGGGACAGCTTGTCCAATAACACAGCGTGATGTAAGCTGTCAAAAGCCTTCTGTATGTCAAGAAATAAGCCCATGGTAATGTGACCGACTTCGAATGCGCTCAAAATATCCTCTTTCATCCGAAGAAGTGCCATCTCAGTTGACTTCCGTTTTTGGAAGCCGTACTGCATATGGCTTAACACATTATGTCCACTCAAAAAAGAAGTGAGCCGTGCCTGCAATACCTTTTCGATTACCTTGGAGAACAGAGGAAGCACGGAAATGGGTCTGTAATTTGAGAGGCTCTTCACATCAGTTCCTTTACTTAGCGGAGTGACTCTAGCAAGTTTTAAACTATCAGGAAATATTCCGGTGGAGAAAACAAGATTACATATGTGTGCTAGTGCACAGGATATCAAACCTGCAGCGAACTTCACAGGTCGCGGCTTAATACCGTCATAGCCTGCCGCTGTTGAATCCTTCAAACTAAGAATTACCCGTGTAAGCTCATATTCAGTAACAGGAATTAAGAACATTGAATTAGGTAAAGTATCAGGAAGGTAGTCACGATGTGAATTGTCGGCATCTTCAGTCAGGCCCGCCTTCAAAAAATGCTCATTCATTTCGTTCGCCAACGCTATTCCCGTTAACAGCTCACCTTGATGAGATATTACAATTGGCTCTGATTTACCGACCTTCCTTCTCAACGCCTGGTTTACTAATCGCCACGTGTGACGGGAGTCCATTTTGACGGAATCAAAACTCGCTACGAAATATTCGTACTTTGCTTTGTTTATACGTTTTTTTACTTCACGCTTAAAGGTCATGTGAATGTTCTCTTTCAGGATATAGAGTTCCAATGGCATATCATTTAATGTAGATGATGTTAATAGTTGTTGTATTTGTTTTCAAATTACCCTGGGCCCTCTATGCATCGTACGTATATGTGAATGTTCTCTTTCAGGATATAGAGTTCCAATGGCATATCATTTTATGTAGATGATGTTAATAGTTGTTGTATTTGTTTTCAAATTACCCTGGCCCCTCTATGCATCGTACGTATATGTGAATGTTCTCTTTCAGGATATAGAGTTCCAATGGCATGTCATTTTATGTAGACGATATTAATAGTTGTTGTATTTGTTTTCAGATTACCCTGGCCCCCCTATGCAGTGTATGTATTAGTGAATGTTCTCTTTCAGGATATAGAGTTCCAATGGCGTGTCGTTTTATGTAGACGATGTTAATACTTGTTGTATTTGTTTTCAGATTACCCTGACCCCCCTATGCATCGTACGTATAAGTGAATGGAAGTGTGGATGTTGTTCTTAATATTTAGGTTCTCTTTCAGATCATTGCTGCTACTGCTGCTGTGAGTCATCTGGTTGGGTAAGCAATGTGACGAATGCTGATTTTATGTTATCTTTCAGATCCGGACGCCATTAGGGGTGTAATTCAAGAAACTTTAATCGAATCGTTATTATATTTAATAAATATGCAATAAAAATATTTTCTGTTGTAGAAAATGTGTACTGTCTTGTATGTTTCTTCTGTTTCAGGTGTGAAGGTTTTTCCGCTGGGGTTTTCTCCTTCACGTAGATTGGCAATCCCCAGCACCATTGGCTTTAATTGGCATTACTAAGCACCATTGGCTTTAATTGGCATTAATAAGATATTTTTCACTTGTACAAATGTGTATGTCTATTGCTTGCATGTCTTCAGGAGGAAAGTATCCTATGTTAAGTGCGTCAGGAAAACTTCCCGCTCGGGGATGTAATAAAAGATGTGGAAAGGGAATAAGATGTATTTTGCACGTTGGTGCATGTTCAAACGCGCGAAGGAAACCCCTCTCTACGCGACGCGCGGCCGCGAAACGCGCGGGGCGGTCTTGGCTCGCGCCCCTCCTTGGGCGCAAACTATCCTGCTCCAAATACCCTCCGATATCAGACGAGGAGGGTAGCGATCGTCGAATCTATCTCCCTATTTCACGAGATACAGGAAATATCCTCTACCGTCTACTACTGACGGGTTACTAATTACTATCAGACACTTATAGAAAAATAACAGCAACCCTTCAGAAGTTCTGTTGACATTTTCGTAACCTGTAACCAGTGGAGTAGCCACGGGGGGGGGGGGGGGGGGGGGGGGGGGGCTCCAGCCCCTCTACCTGCCGCGGGCCGACCTATTAGCTTTTCAAAATGCTTCCAATCTCGTGACACCACCTCATTGGTAATGACCAGGGTTTGTTACCGAAAATATTATTGTTTCCGGTTCCGGTAACTGAAAAACTCGGCTTCTCGTTCCCGTTTCTGTTTCATTTTCGGTAGCGGTTTCTGTTTCCGTTTCCTTTTAAGAATTTCGTTTCCGTTTCCGAGGTACTTTCGGTGCTAGTTTCTGTTCCTCATGCGGAACCCGTACTGTCTGGTTTTGGCTTTTTCGTGTCAGACATTCCAGTTACATAATGGATGCAAAAGGACAGCCACATAAACACAAATACTAAAGACTTTAATGCAAAGTTCGTAACGAATCTACACCGCAAGTAGATGCCTCTCTAGGTTGCGGAAATACATGCCGTTAAGCCAAAAGTATCCGCTCGTGCGCAAAAATAACACGTCCTCAAAACTTTCGCGTCCATGAATGAATGCATGATGACTGGAAGAATAGTGCGGATATATATAATTTTCATAATAACGCAAAAACACTGAGGGAAACGTCGTGCGAATTTTCCGTTAACGTTACCACATTTTAATTTCGTTTCCGTTTCGGTTTCTGGTAGTAGAAACTAAAACAATTTTGTTTCCGTTTCCATTTTCGTTTCCTGTTCAATTTCGGTAATTACCGTTTCTCATTTCCGGTAGCCAACCCTGGTCATGACAGCCTGTACATGTAATCGTATTGTGAACGTCCAAATCAATTATTTTCGTTCCATTTTTTTCTAATTTTTTTCTTTTGCATATGCATTTTGCAGTGTGCACAAGTATGTCACCCAGGATCAGCGGGGGTGGGGGGGGGCGAGTTCTCGTATCGAGCCCCCTCTACCTTGGAGGTCTGGCAACGCCACTGCCTGTAACAATGTCTGCGCGATGAGGGGCGATCTCTCGGCCTTTCTCTCTCAGCGTCGCCGTGTCGTTTGCTTCTCCACCGTGACCCACGGACCCGGTGTGAGTGATCGGTAGACAGGCGCCGAATGCTACGGGGGTTGAAGGACTGAACCCCGCCCCACACCTCTCGAAACTTTCCAAATCTGTTTCAGGACCTCTACGAGAAGTCTATTAAGCTGCCGCTCGTGATGAACACTTCGAACAAATGTAAATCCCGTGGAAATTTGACTCACGTCAGAACATGAAATCCCCGGCACCTTGCCCGACCTCTGCGCACGAAAAAAAAAAGGGGGGGGGGGGGGGGTTCTGCCGGGCACCCTCCTACAGGTTCAAAAAATTTCCGCTTATACACCAGAAGATCACAGCTGTGAAAGTCGGTTAGCATCGTTGCCGCGTACGAAACCACGCGATTTCTACGGATGTCTGCTGTTCGTTCTGGTGTTCCGGGTGGCACCAATCACACCGTAAATCATTTTACACCTTTATTCGCTCAAAACAGGCGTATTCTTATAAGAACACCCGTTTATATTCCGCAAACTGTAGCAAACGGTGTGAAAAGAGCATTACAAAAGGTGCCATATCGACACACACCACTTTTTATCCAATGTCGATCGTTAAGGGTGTAAAGTCAGGTGTTGAATGAGGTGTCTGCGTCCTGTACACTTTTTTGACACTCCATTTGCACTGGGAATATGGTGTTGAAAATGGTGTGTTAATTCGTGAAAAGAAAACACAGCTACGCTCCACTCCACAGCTACACTCAGCTGTTAATCACATTTGAAACGATAACTTGAGTTAAGGGAAGGATGTCAGGAATTTAGATGGCATCCCTGAGTCGTTGCAGGCGTACGTTTCAATTGGAAAGACGAACTTCTATCGCTGTTACAGACGTTTTCCGCGCTATTACACTTAACGAACATGTCCCCAACAAATTGTATTTCAGTATATGATCCACCGGGTACGCCACTGTAGGCTACCGAGTGTATCCAGGTCTCTTCATGCTTCGGCACTACGATACCTAATGAGGCGTGCCTCTGACGCATTGTGTTCCGGGTTATGTTTAGGGTTCGTGGTTTTCGGCATTTTCCGAAAAATGCCGGAAAACACCCCCCGAATGATTTTTTTTCAGATTCGGAATATTCCGAAAAAATCCGAATTTCTCGTATCCTGACAGCTGCCATTCCTGGAACCGCAAAGGGAAATCCCCTTGGAATCTCCCTGTGTCGACTATTTCTCGAGCGTGGCATTATCTTCGGGCTGTGCCCTTGTTGCCCTCAGCTCTGCTGTGCGGTCGGTGACCGCCTTCTGACAGCACACGTACTTAGTGACACACCTACCTTTAGTGAATTTACTATCAGAGCCTTTGTGGTCTGTTGTTGTCGGGTTAAAAAGAGATCATGAGTGTACGGAGCTCCCAAACGGTTTCAAAAGCCGATCGCTGATCCCCTGCCCTAGCCTTCTAGTTCATTTTTGTGTTCTTTGTATTCCTCTATCTACGCCCTGCCCCTCAGGAGGTGTATCTCAGGTGGTGGTATCTCCTATTCAGTTTCGGACGACCCGTTCCAGCACATGGCCTCTGTTATCGCAGTGCGCCTTAAGCATACTGGCTATTCCTGTTTCTAGCGCTAATGTTGAGCGCGCGTTCTCTAAACTGCGTGTTATTAATCGCAAGGAGCGAGCCGCTATGACAGATGCGAGCACGATGATGTACGCTTGCATCTATTACAACAAGAGGTAGTCTCCTCGTTTGCTGGTTTGGCACAGGCAATAAAAGACATTGTTAATGAAGCCATGAATCGATTCACTTCTTTTCGGTTCGTTGTTACTTCGTGCGCAAAACAGGCTTTCCTTCATGCGAAATAAATAGATGCCCGTATTCTTGCATTTATTTTTTGGGCGGAATATAGATGCCGAAAAAATCCGATTTATAGTCCCCCATATAAATGCCGATAAACACCCCCCGAATTGGGTTGAAAATAAATGCCGAAAACCACAAACCCTAGTTATGTTGTACGATGGAACCACGGCTGGGAGCCTGCCGTGTTCAGGGTGGCGCTTGCCACGGACGCAAGAATGTCGAACTGTATGTCTCGGTACGCTGCCGCGGGAGCTTGTATTAGACAAGCAATTCGAGAGGGAGTATGTGCCACAAAACAACTCCATCCTCAAAGGTGTTTTAAACAGAATACTCCCGTTTTAACGGTGTTTTTGCTTTTAAACGCCCATTATATGAGTGTTTTATGACGAATACACCTAATTAAGGTGTGTTTTGGACAACACCCTTGATTCGGATGTGAAGACAACAGCGTGTGCGCCATGGGACAAGCCATTTACACCAAAAAAGTTTAAAACGTTTACTGTGTGGTTTACGTTCTGGTGTTCCGGGAGGCACCAACCGTGCACCTTTGACCACGTCCCGCGAGATGGCCGGCCTTGTCGCTGGCGTTCTCAACAAATGGGGCGCGAGTACACAAATTTTGTTTGGCGTACCAACGTTTAATATTGGATTGCTAGTAAAAAATGCTGAATGTAGAGTACACCAAAATTATGGAGCTTTTTTCCATCACTCCTGCGCATGCTCTGTGAACCTGAGGGCACCGAAGAAGGTTCCCTACATATTCAATAGATGGCGCCAATATGGCGCCGGCATGCTTTGACGCGCGCCGATTGTGTTGCGCTGGACAGAGGGTGCGACGCGAGCGTGAAAAACGTTGCTTACATATCAGAACCGTTCAAGTTACAAGTTTTCAGGAACACTAGGAACCAGACCTCGGCGAAATCACGCATGATCGCGATAACTCACAATAACCGCCGTCACGATCACCAAAGGGATGAGTGTGGATGTGATTGCAATCGTCATTGAAGTGCCCTTGCCAAGATTGCGGCGTGTTGAGATAGCATCAGCAAACCTGCGGTGACCGCGATCGCGCTCACCCTGCAGCGCATCTGTTGCTTCCCCTATTGGCCTCAGCAAGTCCCTCATCTCCTGAAGCCGCAACACAGTAAACGCTGGTGCCGCAATGTCGACCGCTTTTGAAGGGTGCAGCTGGTTCTATTCCTCGACCAGTCTATCACCAGCTTCAAAAACCGCACCCTGAAAGAAGTAGCGTCACGAATGAGACCATGAGATGATATGTTAATACACGCAAGAAGACTTCACTGTCGCCACGAAACAACAATCAAATCGAAGGAAGTATTCTAAACTTAAAGGGTCTCTGACCAGAACCTGGTCAATGTCTTTGTTTGTATGGATAACGAACCTACATGGTGCCTCCAAGTTACAACTGAAACGTTTCGTCTCTGCGGAGCCGCCAACTACTCCAAACAAGGAGCCGAAAAGCGGTTTCGATTTCTGCCCTCAACTCGTGCGATCAGCGCAAAACTCTAGCTATTATGCAGTGGTTTTCCCATGTGCATGACGTCAAATACCCGCGACGTTTATTGGTGGAAAGTCCACACCCGAAGTTCGGCTGGTTTCCACAACTTCCGTATTGCTGGGTGCTTTTTCAATATGGACGCGGAAGCACAGCGGAGTCGACAAGTCAGCTTTTCAGCTTCAGCAGCTGAGAGGCACCTGCTACGTGCAGCAGAGTTTGGAGGCCTTGGTTTTGAAATGTTGAGCCGCGAATTGACTTCAGCATGAAGAGGAAGTTCCATCGACAGACTGTTAGATGAGCTTTCAGCATCCATCACGATGAAGCACATGAACAGTTTGTGTAAATTTCATGTTTGACGGCGCCGTGTAAAGGGGCCGGAGTGGTTCATTGCATAATAATGCCGAAAGAAGTCAAGTGCTTATGTTGGAAGGAGCTACTCTTAAAGTAGCATATTTAGAACTTCGAGGGCAGCACGAACCTAGCGCTCATATTCACAAGTAAGAAGCGTACGTGTCTCATGCACAATCATGCTGGTTGGTTTCAATACAAAATAGTTTTTCTGAACTTTTCGTTATTGTTCGTCACTTATTCAGAAAGAGTTCAGCTGAATTAATATTCAGCATCCTACTACATTTAGCTTTGTTCAAAGCTTGCGTGTCTCATACAGGAAATAGATACGTACACTACATACCACCAGTTCGCGAGATGGGTGTTGCACAAACTTGAAAAAACAAACAAACAAAAAAAACAAGAGAATCGTTATACCAGTCTGCGCGGTGAACAGGATACGCAAAGCCTTTCCCATAGTAACTACTACATCCTTTAAATACCCAAGATACTAGGTGGAAGTACCCCCTATAGAGGGTGCCCTTGCAATTTCAGCTGTAGACACATGTCGGTAATGATTATGATAATGACCCCCCTCCCCCCGAACTTTTTTCAACACTCCTCCATGCTTGGGATTCTGGATAAACCACTGTGCTGACCCCTGACACAAAGCACCATCTCATCATCCTGCTCCGCCTGGTAAGAATTACATTGGGCTCTCAATTCCACCAGACACAAATCCAATCCTCTTCTGACGCATCCTTTTGTCCACCCATTCAGTCAATAAGTCATAAGTGTTGTTCGAACTCTTACTGTCTGATAGCACCCAAATAGTATTGTTTAAGCACCTCAAGTATTTTAATGATCGTTATGTGGAAGTAAATCAGACTGTTATGCAGATTACCCTGTGTGTGACCTCGGTTCCTGATCTCAGTCCTCCAGAAGTGCTCGCTACACAAGTTGACTATCGAGAACCTCAATCTTCCATGCATGATGTAAAACCAAAGTTCGCTTGCTTCCTAGCCATTTTTTCATTCTCAATCATCCTTTTGTGTGCAAAGTGCACACCCAGTTCGAGTAGGATGTAGATCTTGAGGAACCAAGCTTTGCATCTTGGGCTGCTCAAATACTCAAATAGGCATGTTTTAGTCATGAAATGTGGTTCATATAGTTTATTGTGGCACTCAGATAATACTCACATAATAAACTTCATAATATGTCTGCAGAGACTGCTCCAAAATAGCCTGTGTGATGCAGCGTCATACATTATTGGGCTTCTATTGGAGGATATAGACGGCAGCCTTTGTAACGGTGTCTGACACATTTTTAGCAGCCACTGTTTTAAAATATGCATTAAAAATGCTCCAACTATGAAAGTATCACGAAGTTCTTCATTTCATTTGTTTACTTAAAGACCCTTGTGAAGGGATTTACATAAAGGGGGAGGTTTTTTATCCAAAAAAGACAAATACCAAAATGATGTACACAAAATTCGTTCACTCACCACAAAGAAATTCATTCGATCTGAAAACAATCATAGCACTTGGAAATAAATGATGATACATTTTGTTCTGATGCTACGTGGAAGGAAGGTCATTCCAGTTTGACACCATCAGCTGGTGCGGAGAGTAGAGGAATTTTTTTGTTTGTGTAGGTGGAGCAAGTACTTTGTGCGAGTCATCAAGTCTTGGAAGTAACTTGTGAGGGGTTGGCAGTAAGTGGGGTGGGGAGGAGTGTGACTGTAATATAACTTATGAAAGAATGCCAGGCCTGATACCTCTCATCTGGTAATCAAAGGAGTAAGAAAGAGTTTGGCTTTAATGGCTGAGAAGCTGGAAAAAGGATGATAATCGCGAGCAACAAACCGTGCGATTCTGTACAAATTCTACTTTGTCGATTAACAGACGTTGAGATGGGTTCCAGATTGCAGAGGCATATTCCAGTTCTTTTGAACATGGCAGTTGATGTTCTGAGACTGGAACACATAGAAAAGACAAATACATACAAAGCATCAAGTGCCTAAGAAATGAATGATGAAAGAAGGCAGTCACTGGAAAGGTTAGCCAGTAGTGGGACTTGAACCCACATCTTCTGTATTACCGATCAAGGGCCCTTACCAATTGAGCTAAGCTAACACGCCTTTCCAGTGACTTCCAAGGGTGCAGATGTACCCTAGGAATTTACCCTGGATTTTACAGATTGTAGTTTGGAGAGCTTATCAGACGCAAAGATTCTCAGTTCCGTCACTTCGTTGGGCCGTAGTGTTAGCGCTAGTTGCCGGAGTTGGTTGTCAATATCCTTAATTAAGGATTAAGGAATTAAGGATATTGACAACCAACTCCGGCAACTAGCACTAACACTACGGTCCAACGAAGTGACGGAACTGAGAATCTTTGCGTCTGATAAGCTCTCCAAACTACAATCTCTAAAATCCAAGAAAGCTAAACGTGACAAGCTAGACCTACAACCGTTAATGATCTGAATATCTGCAATTTTTTAGTTGATATTACATATCCCACGGCATGCTCAAATGACATAGTTTTTAATTTGTCCAGTGCCACGCTCAATCAAGCTGATATTAGTGTTTTGTCAAAGGGTCTTAGCTTTGTCCCCACCCCACCTTCTATTGATGAGTTCGACATACTCAATGATTTACAAAGCTTAGGTAGGAGGATGTATTTGCAGACATTTTTTTCATGGCAGCACAATTACCAACACGAACCCTTTTAAGAAGCCCTCCATTTGGACCCCTGACGCATCACAAACTAGTCCCATGATCGACAACTACATCAAGGCGGTCTATAACGACATCAATAAGCGAGTCGGTGAGTCAATTAACGTTCAAAATCCTAACTTATCCAAAGCTGAGAGGATTGCTTTACGTAATCTTAAAACACGGGATGACATCCCGTCAGGCCTGCGGATAAGTGATCAGGCCTGCGGATAAAGGAGGGGGAATTGTGGTCATGGACACTTCCGACTATATTAATGAGGCCAATAAACATCTCAACGACACTACTTTCTACAGGGTTCTTGATAATGATCCTACACCCTTGTTTTGTCAAATAATCAACAAAAAGATTTCCGCACTCGTCAATGACAATTTAATTCCACGCCACATAGCAGAATTCATCAAGCCTAAAAACGTTAATCCTGGTTCATTTTATCTCCTTATAAAAGTCCACAAGGAAAATAACCCTGGCAGACCTATAATATCAGGCATTCACACACCAACAGAAAAGATTTCCCTTCTGATAGACAATTGTATAAAACATGTACCTCCGCTACTTCCTTCATACGTCAAAGACACAAATGATTTTCTCCTTAAAATTAATTCTATCAACAACCAGTTCTCAGATCTGACCAATATGACACTGGTAACCATGGACGTAAAATCATTGTATACCAACATCCCCCACGATGAGGGCCTGAACGCAGTAGAATCCTTTCTCCTTTCTTTTCCCTCTGACATCCTCCACACTTCTGCGGTCATCCCACTACTTGAATTGGTCCTAAAGTATAATAACTTTGAGTTTAATGGCAGACATTTTGTCCAAGTACATGGCGCAGCGATGGGATCCCGCGTGTCACCTAACTATGCAAACCTCTTCATGGGTCAATTTGAAAATAGGGCCCTTCCCCGTACAGCCGCTCATTTTCCTGAGATACATCGACGACATTTTTGTTGTGTGGCCAGGTGACAACTCTTCCTTGTTGTCTTTCTTTGAACACTTCAACTCCTTGCATGGCACTATCCAATTCACTTGCAACTATTCCAATGTTTCAATCAATTTTCTTGATGTCACTGTCTCCATTCGGTCTGGAAAACTAGTCACCGTCCTTTATAAGAAACCAACCGATAGACGTTAGTATCTTAATTTTAATAGTTATCACCCCAATGTCCAGAAAAGAAATATTCCTTTTGGGCAATTCACACGACTGAAGCGCATATGTTCCAATACCGACGATTTCCACAGACGCGCTCACGAAATGTCTGCCGATTTCAGGAAGCGTAACTATCCCAGCAATCTAATTGAAAATGCTTTCACCAAATCATGCTCGCTGGACAGAGAGGCACTTCTTTCCAGCCAACCTAACGAGGAACACAGAAATATTACTTTCGTGACCACCTACAACAAAGCCCTTCGTAACAAGAAAACTATTTTTCAGCGCCATCTTAACATTCTACACAGTGACGAAAAATTGTAAGAACTATTTCCTTCTGCCCCCATTGTCACATTCCGCAGGTCAAGGAATATCCGGAATATCCTTACTTCTTCGCGTTTGCGCCGTACTACAACACCTGGTTCGGGTCCCTGCAATGGCACACGCTGCCAAATTTGTAATCTTATTTCTACCTGCACCTTGGTCTCCAGTACCATAAACAACTACACCTTTCAAATTAAACAATCTTTGCACTGTAACTCCTTTAACATTTGTTATCTAATAACATGTATGAAATGCAATGTTCAGTACATTGGTGAAACCTCCAACACCATGCGTCAGAGGTTTTACGGTCATAAATCCGACATTGTCAATAATCGCCCCACTCCCGTTGCTATACAGTTTAATCTTCCCGGGCACGACATGGATACACACCTGTCTATTGCAATTCTGGAATCTGGCTACACCACCGATTGCAAACGCAAAAATCGCGAGTCCTTCTTCATTTCTAAATTTTCTTCTTTAAAACCACGGGGACTAAACGTTCATGGCGGTCCTCTGCAGTTGTTCAACCCATCATCCAGCTAAGCTACTTCATTCACCTTCTGTTCTTAGCATTCTTAGCTCCATTTTCCCTTCAGCCCATAAGGTCACCCGGACCTTCCCACGCAGTTCAACAAAAGCTGTGTTCTCCTCGTACGCGGCTAGACATCCACCTGTGCCCCCGTTTTTTCACCACCAAATCTTTTGAACCACGATTCTCCGAATGTCTTATTTACCCGTACACTTTCTCTTTCCTGATTCTTATGTGACGGTTGCTCACGTGATGCATTGTATTACTGTCTCGTTGTTTACTTGGCTCTGGAAACCTGTTTTGTTGTATCTGTTCTCCTGGTATATATACTTGTGTCGCACTCAGTTGTGTAACCTGAAGAAGTACAGTCTCTTGCACGAAAGTTCTTGTTCAAATAAATCTTAGTTGCTCCTAACCGTTTTTCATGTTACGTGTGTGATTCCCTCTTCCCCTTTTTCGACGTATAAATTATACGGAAGACACTAACCTCGTCACGTCCAGATGTAACAGACTTGGAAGATAGATTCAAGGAAAGCACTGCCGACTGCTGTAGGCGGAGGTTCTTTGTACTCAAACTGAGGGGTCCGTCTCATAGTCTGCATTCTTCAAATACGATTGGCAAAATCTGCTGCCAACCATACCGGCCGCTGCGGTTGAACGCGCAGTATCGTGCGGAACTGAATGCCCACCGAGAAATCTCGCTTTGACGACACAACCGAGGCACGTCAAATGAAGTAAGGGCTGTACCTCGATAAATTGGTCGCTGTTCCAAAAGATATAAATAAAGAAAACTTGGAAATACACACACTACGCTAACGCAGTGAAATAGCGCGCTGGATCCCGAAAGTCGTCGTAGCTCGTAGCCTCGTAGCTCCTCGCTCCTCTTTCCACGGAAGTCGCTAATTGGATTATCGCAGTTATAAAACAGGTCGTAGATTTCAAAGTATATACATACTTTTTATTTCCAGACATTGTGACAACAGTATATCGGCGTAAAAATGTTGGTTCTTGCTGAAAGTTGTTGTTGTAGTGCTCGATCACGTGACGGCATTCTGCGCGCTGATTGCATGGCCGATTGACGCCATCCCAGTGGGATGACCAGATGAGATGAGACCAGACGCTAGGTGTGCCAGCGTCGGCGTGAACCGCGATGTTTAAAATTCGAGTTTACGAAAACTACGAGGTGTTGAGGCATGCATTTTCGTATGTGAAGTTGCTTTTGTGTATTCTATCGGTAGCCACTGCGGAAAAGGCTCTCCAGCTTCTGGTCAGAGACCCTTTAATAAGAGGTAAGACGGACTAGTCGGTTGTGGCACACATAGTGACGTAGTGGGGGGAGACTGAGGAACACCAGGCTCTTGGCGCTTGTCCTTCGTGTTTGCGGCTTTCAGTCTGCAGGCGCCATGTTGACTAATCCACGACTAACACGCGACCAGAGATTGAGTTAACATTTTATACGTGAAATTGGCATAGCGGTAAATATACGGCTCAAGGATCGCGCCGAATAGCTGGTGGAAGTGTGTTTTTAAACATGTCTTGGAACCGGCTGCAACCCATGCATGCTTATATGCTTACACTGAAATCGTACCTTTGTGAGGCGATCAGGCGCAGCGAGAAGAGAGTTCCAGCGGGTCCCAGTCGGCGGAATCAGGTCCTTGTCGCACTTTTCTCGCAACTTCTCCGTCCAATGGTTAGACCTTCTAAAGATGTTCGCCACCGAACTCAGCGTTCCTAGAACCTTCGAAGCTGCAGGGTCTTTTCTCAGAGCGGTGTTGACGGCTAGTTGGAGAATGTGGGTGCAACACGATATTCGGTGGTACGGGCGCACAGCGGCCACTGGTGTCTCATCTTCATCGACTTGCAACGGATCGTCGCTGTTGCCACATTCCCAGGACCAGCTGTCACCAAAAACAACGTCCATGTTGAACGCTTTTACCATGGTTGAAGCGCTGTCGGACACAGTGCATCCCACTTGTGTGGCCTTCACGCCACGATCCTGGAGCTCCGCCTCAAACGTTGCTCTGATGTTGTCGCCGGTATGTGGCCCTAGAAGGTGTCTGAACCCAACGACATAGGAAACGAGGGACCAGTCTTTCATGTACTGTACTTTGATTCCTAGTATGGAAGTTCTGGCTCGACTAGACCAAATGTCCACTATGAAATGCAGTGTCATAGGTCCACATTTGCTTATCTCCTCTTTCAGGCTAGGCACAGCGTAAGCCCTCGCAGGCTCTTCCAGTTGTCGGCTTATAGTCATTGGTGATGGGATGTTGACATCAGGCCTCAGAAAAGATACCAGCCTTTGAAATCAAACCCCGCTAGTAAGGTTCAATGAGAGGCCGTCAGCGGCGATCATTTCCGTGACGAGCCTGTTGAATGCCTGTTGTGACTGTGACGAATTCAACTTCCTTGGAGGTTGACGGGCAGATGGCTCAGCCCGATAATGTTCTCCTTCTCCTCTTCGCTTCAACAGCGGCGTGCTCATCTTTGTGCATCAAGTGCAATGCAATAGACAACAACAACAGATAAATTAATGATGATGAATGGGGAAATTTGCCACGTGAGGTGCGGCCCACTACCCCACGGCACAATGGGCAGGATGAGATGTGTCCTGATGATGACGTGCTTAACGAAACTAAATAGGGGTCGCAATACAATAAAGTGAAAGTAAAGTTGTCGGCTTTTTCCAACATATATTTACAATCTGCGCAGCAGTGGAGTTTGCTACAAGCCGTTATGATTTCATCTATTGAATTCCGAAGCGCCGTTTCCAATTTGCAGGTTGTAAGTACGTCACGTCATTGTATAATTTTCGCACGTGCTGTTGTTCCCGTCTCCATGCTGATCAAATGAGCCATGAAAAAGGCCATGTGCCATGGTTTTAGTTAGAGCCATACGCAAGAATTGAAGGTTGTTCAGCTAAAGGGACAGCAAGTAAATAAAACGATCCCAGGTCTAGGCATTGAATGACTGTTTATTTGTACTATGGTCACACACAACTTCTGAAGTGATAGCGCGTGACAATCCACGCGCGCGTCTGCAAAACGATCAGCAAAGACGAACGGTCGAAGAAACATCGTAGGTGAATGTTTGCAGAAAAGTTACAGGCGACGGCGTAGAGACACTATCGTCGCTCTGGTGTAGAGCTGACTGTGCTCTGCGAAGAAATTAAAATTTGCTGACTCCCAGACTCTGGCGTATCATTACGTTAAGTACAAAATACATTGCGCCGATAGCCTGGCCGATAATTTGAGCACGTATTTTTGAGGCAGGCAAAGATTGGGTGGCATAATGTTTCTATCCGAATTATTATTACATGCAACGCAAAGGGCTTAGGTCAAGATGTCGTACGAAATTTCCCACTGCTCTTCTCTTTCCAATCTTTTGCGTGTTACAGTGAAGGCACATCATAAATGTCTTCTCGCCGTCACTAGAGATGCCGATATATTTGAAGTGGGCTTGCAGCCAATCGGAGACAGCGAAGTCACCCATGGTGTGGGGCTCATCAACGCGATCGGACATGATTCTTCGCTGCAGCAACGGCGCAGTACCTGTCGTAGAACCAGTGTCCAAAAGACCCCCGACCTCGAACAGCTTTGTATTGCCATTGCTATCTTTGATTTAGCTATTTTGGCATAAAAGCACAATCACAAGAGGAAATTCACGCCCTCCCTGCCTTTGCTGTTTGCACGATGCCATGTGTCAACAACGCAACTGCATGGGGATCGCGTGAGTGCGATAATGCCTAGGTACCACACGAACGGCTTTTGCCTGATATCGTGATCGCACTCATGGTGATCGCAGCATGCGCGATCAACTTATTCGTTCGACGTCGTGATTGCGATAAGCAGGGGTGCGAGGATGAGTGCCATCCAGTATCGCGCTCATGATGCACAGCGATCGCGCGCCATATCAGCTTGAGCGTGAGAGCGAGCCGGCTTCAGCCTCATTCTCGCCTTATCAGATGATCGTAATCGTGAGTTATTTCGGACCGAAATGCCGAGCTTGCCTATGACAGATGGGTTCGTTTTTCCCCCGTAGCGGGAATCAGACGTACGCCGAAACGCAAAGCAGAGGTAAAGATTTGTGCCTTCCGTTTTCGTGAAAATACAGAAGGGGCCGCTCCTCCTTTCAGCCTGATGTACTTCGTTGACAATCCAAGGTTAATGAGCACCTCTGGATTTGTTTTGAACCATTCGTAAACAATATGTCTGCGCACTACATATCTTGTTTCACCTGCCTGCAAGTAGGCATAGACGTATGCACGGCGAGAATAAGATTGCTTTCTTTCGGAAATAAATTAAATATGACAGTCATCGCAAAAGTCAGACATCGGCAGAATTGGAACTTCGCATCTCTCGATTGCCAGTCGAGCGCCAATGGCCAATACGGTGATGGAAATATGGAAATAATGTGCATTGAATGTAATGTGCATGTAATGTGTCCATGTGATGTAATGTGCATGGAAATAATGTACATGTGGAAATAACCACAGACTAGTAGAGCGTGTTTGTTCTGAAACATATCTTGACCGCTCGCAAAGTAAGACAGTCAGCAATGTAAGCAGCAAGACTCTCACCCCGAGAGTGAATGAGATCACATCTCTTCGGATGGATTTTGGCGGCCAGCCTCGGTAGTGTTGTCGATGACGGTTGTAGTGACGTCAGTCGATGTTTAACGCAATGCTGTCTATCCGTGTGTCGTTCGTGCAAGGAACACTATATCCTCGCGTTGCTGAAAGGAAATTGGCAACATGCTGTAGCACAGCCAGGAAAGACTTCACAAGCATGTACAATTTTTCTTGTCGCGAAAATCAACCTCCGATCGCAAAACAACCGCGAAATGAAAGTCAGGAACTCCAACAGGAGAGACAACGTGCGTCATTTCCCTGGTCTGCTACGGCGGGGCGGCGACGCTCACCAGGGGCTCAGAGTGCTCCGCGGCCGAGTTTTATATCGAGATTATGGCGGCATTTCAACTAATACACGTAAATCTAAGTCGAATTCTGGATTGTTTTGGTACACATCGCAATATAAGGTGAACAGCTTTGCAGCTTATTTTCGCTTCCGTCGTCCTTTAAGTTTCTCTTCATTGTAAGCGTTCGGATAACACGCTACAACAAACAGCTTTTTGTGTGTGAGTCGTCTGCTACACTTGCGCTGGCAGGTGTAGTACTAATACTATAATACTAATATAATACTATACTGTAATACTGTAACTAAAATACAAAATACCTAATAACTGAAACATCTATACGTAGCAGCTGCCGTTCACGCCCGTGGTTAATATAGAATATCTTCGATATTTGAGCCATTTTCAACTTCACATTTCACAGAGTGTATTTTTTAGTACAGGGGAGAAATTAAAAACGATCTTGGGATTGTCAAATATCCTTTCATGGTCTCTTTAAGCTTCCGCCACACCGGCAAACTTGGATACCTAGCACTGACGATATGTGGCCGTGGGCAGACTGCAACACACCGTTCGCGGCAGTTGCCGCACTAACAATTCCTTAAAGGCTTCTCACACTAGACGAACAAAACACGAAGCAGCAGCAAAGCACGAGCAAAACACGAAAGCAAAACTGCTGGCGAACAATGTTTCCAGAGCACGTTCGCCGAGCATCCTCGCACACTGCAGAAGCAGACAAAAAACATCGGAGGACAGCAAATGTTTTGCCAGTGTGATTGAAATCGCGAACAAAAACATGCACGAAGAACATGTGCGCCGAACAAAGAGCTGTGTTTCGGACATTGCTCGATTTTCGAGATGGAAAACACGGCTGTCCACAGTACAGCGTTGCGAACCCAAGGGAATTTTCTTAATATCTATAGAATTTGAAGTTGCATCGACCAAAAAATAATAATAATAGTAATAAATTAAAATTCTTGCTCAAAATCAACGGAGATATATATCGTCGAATATACATGTGTAGGAGCTAGGATTTTTTTTTTCAGACGAAAAGAACGTAACTTACTAAAATTAGTACCCGGCATTCCATTTGCTCGTCCAACTGCGCAGTTGGAGTAGTCACCAGGCGCTTCCGAAAAAAAAAAGTCAATTTGGAAGCAGAGATTTAGATTTCCACGTACGGTGAGTCCTCCCACATTTGTGTGGCGACATACTGCACGTGCCGCAGGATAGGACCTCGGGTAGGACTTCCGCAAGAAGTATTAATTGTTTCAGCGACCTTTGTGGACAGCCTTGTTAATAACCATTTTTCGTTTGATTTGTGGGTCGAGCTCGTAGAGAAATTAAATATGGCAGATCTATTGCCACTGTCGTCTCCAGGAGAAAACTTCGGTCATGTCATGTCATGTCATGTCATGTGGTATGTGGTGTATGTGCATGTTCAACGGAGTCACTCTCTCAGAAGAGCTGTTTCAGACAATTTATTTGTACCTGTTTTTGTGGCTGCAGCTTGTAACTTGTCTTGCAGCAAAGCCTCCACCGCTCACTACACCTTCATTGAAGAAATGTGGCTTGAATGTGCTTGAATTCGGTTGCATCAGATGAACATTTGCAACTAACTTTGATAAGTGGCCAGAGAGCCTCCTGTGCCGTCTCAGTTTCGTGCGATGTCCTCTGGTCTGTTTCACCTTAGTATGAAGATTGTACATTGATAACATGGTAGCAAAGTAGTTGTACTCGACCTACCTGAAGCGAGGTACCTGAACGTGATCGGCAGCCTTTCTTTGGGTTCAGTGACGAGACGGAAGGGCGTGGCCTGCGTCAACAGTATCACGGAATGGAAAAGCTCCTCACATGTGTGCCCAGGTTCATCGCCAATAGTTATCAGGGTCTTCTCGAGGTTCTCACAGCATCCCGGCACCACACGGCAATCATGACCTGACCCACAATCTTCGTTGTCGTTGTTTCTCGTCGTTGTCGTCCCTGGTTTCTGATTTGTACATCGCAAGTGCTGCCAAAATGTCACCATCGTCGTTGCCCATGATCAGCCAGACAGCACAGCAGTATCGCCGCATCGCCAAAGCGTCGTCCATGATGGATTGTTTTCCTAGCGCGTTTTCACCAGAGCTCGTGCAGTGTGCGTGCATTGGGAAGCACGGGCAGAACATGAAATGTTTTGCAAAGCAATGTTCGCCAGCACTGTTGTTGCTCTCTGTTTTTTTGTTTTCCCAGTGTGAGAAGGCCCCGAACAAATGCAAAACATCTGCGAGCACGTGCTTTTCATCGCGTGTTCTGCTGTTGTTCGGCTAGTGTGAGTAGGCTATCGAACAACAGCAGAACACGCGATGAAAAGCACGTGCTCGCAGATGTTTTGCATTTGTTCGGGGCCTTCTCACACTGGGAAAACAAAAAACAGAGAGCAACAACAGTGCTGGCGAACATTGCTTTGCAAAACATTTCACGTTCTGCCCGTGCTTCCCAATTGCCATTGCCATTATTGCCATTATCCGTACGCAATGTATTCGTATTACGGATTATTGCCATTATCCGTACGCAACGCTGGCTTTGCCACAGGTGGCGCTCTATTTTTGAAGCGTGATGTGGGCAAGCTTAGGCTTGTCCCATCGTACAGTTGGCAATAATACTCTCCGCGGATTTGGTCTGTTGCATGGCGACGACAAGCACGAACAGCAATCCTTAATGTTACGTGATTTCACAAGCAGGAGTTGGCATTGCACTAGTTCTAGTTTTAATCCTAGCTTATATGGGAGCCAGTCCTTCTGACTGGTCTTCCGCCTCGATGCCAATACAGCAGTGCTCTTTTTATATGTCCAGCTAACCTGTGCTGCACCGTTTCAAGTTCTTGCAAGACCTCAGGTTGAAATCCTGCGAGTTGTTCTTGACAGTGCAGGGGTCTCAGCTGTCAACTGGCCTCGAGTATTCAGCCGCTGTAGTGCTGTGCTGTGAGAACTTAAGTTTGTTGATCTGCCGATCACTTTTCGGGCACAGCTGTTAGCAGCATGGTATTACGGTCGCTTGTGGTTTTTAGCAGCTGTTTCATCCCCGCTGGCGGTAATACAAGCAGCTATCACATGACACGCGTTCCGCTTTCTGTGCGGCGGATCCGTTGAATGGGTCTGTAGGTCTCAACTCCACGGAAGCTGTGATTTTATGGCTTGGGAGTACCGGCTGTGCCAGAAAAGTGCTTAGCACTTCACTCGCGTATTCTCCTTGAGGCGCTCCGTGCGTCAGAGCACCCGGCCTGCGCATTAGGGCAGTATTTCCTAGGATACACCACCAGATGGTTCCTGGAGTCCCGAGCTTCGCCCCAGGGTGGAAGTACTCCCTCCTTATTTTTGTGATTGTGTTGCTGTCGTGCGGCGCTTGCGTGTCGAATGCCCAAACGAAGACATTTCCTTGTGCAGCCTCCGTGATTTCTACGCCGCCTAAAGGGAAATCCGACCGGGTCCCGCAATGCCAGCAGTGCCAACGAAATTCGCCTGGCGGCGTATCACTTCTGGCTGGCTTGATGCACGGCGCGCTAGTCTCCAGTGGAAGCTGGCCAATAGTGTCCTCCCACTGCGTGAACGTTCGCACCGTTTTCGGATATGTCGCAAGGACAGTTGTCCGTCTTGTGGCATGTCTGAGACAAAAGAACATTGTTTCTTGCGATGCCATATTCCACTTTTACTGTGGAGTAGGGCGGCGCAAATATTTGGGCTTCCAGCAGTTGATTGGGCCACCGTAAGGTACCTGGAGCCGTTGCCGGTCGCACGCCCAGAGCGGAAGCAACTAGCATTGCTGATTTCAGAAATTAACTTCCAAGTTTGGATTCGCCGGTGCCGGCCGTCCTTTGGTGTCCCAGATGTTGAGAGCATGGCTATTTTTCAGGCAGTGAGAGCCGGGCTGCGTGCGCATATCATCCGTGAGCAACCACTATTTGGGTCTGTGGAGTGCTGTCACCGCTGGCTTACAGCGACTCGGCTCTTTGGTCATGATCAAGGTAAGTGGCATATCAGGTTCTAGTAAGCCCACTAGGACTGTACTGCTCCCCCGTAGCGACTCTTCCGGACTTTCAGGATTGTTCGCAGGGTATGGCACGTGCAAAAAGCAATCTCTCTTTGGAGCGTTGTTATCTGGTACGTAAGATATAGTTTGTGTAAAAGAGGCTACCTTCATAGGTAGTTATCTTGCTTCATCACAATACAAGCTCTTTACCAGTTCTGTTCCCTCCTGTTCGTCTTCATTCGCGATACCTGTTAAAACTTAATTGCGCATACTGGGCTACTATTTCAATAGTCGGGGAATCGCAGTACCATCCGGATGGATGCGCATTCACCAGCGTAAGCATTCATGTTCTCCGTGAATTGAAGGGTCTGGTTCTTCTACTTACTTGCAAGGCCCGGCTAGCGGCGTCGTGGTTCTTAAACAAGTACTGGTACCATGGTACGATATCACTTCCGCCACGTCAGATCTTTCTTACTGTGACCCGTATTGCTTTTCAGTTCATATGGGGTAACAGTGTGGAACGGGTGTCACGCGCGCGTCTGTACCAGTCACGGGAGGTTGGTGGCTTGCGAGTGCCACATGTAAAAGTGAAGTGCCTTGCTTTAGGTATAAAGGCAATTTTTGATGCCCTGAGTGAGCCTAACCATCCTGCACATGACCTTTTGCAGTACCATTGTTCTACATGTTGCTCAGATACAAGCTCTAGAAGGACTTCGCCGTCAAGCCCTCACTTTAGGAGAGAGAGAGGGCCTAGGCCATCACTATTGGCTCTTTAAACACTTTGCCGCCTTCGTACCATATAATACCTCCCGTGACATCACGGTCATATGAATTTCGGTATTAGGATTATAGACGTTCTGCGCGTTTATTGCCCCCTTCCAAGAAAAATTTGAATATAAGATGACTCAGAGATGACTCAAGATGACTCAGAAAACAGCGTTTATTTTATTTAGTCCATGAAAAGAAGACGCATCTAGCATTCCATACGCGAAATTTCAAGCCTGTTAACGAAAGCTGTGCATTTCAGTCCATCTTTGAAGACTTGCTGAGCCTCCACAAGCTTCGATGCCGCGACGAGCGAATCAGGTAATCATAAGCGCACAAATTGCAATTATGTCAAGTTATGGAGAGGACACTCGTCTCCTAGCAACGACGCTGGCGTCCGGGGAGGGTCACGTGGTGGAGAAGTCATGTGAGGCTGATCGAAAAAGGGGAAAATGGGAGAGATGTCTTCCCCCTCTTTTGTGTTTTCTCCAAGGGCGGAGCGGTTGGATGATATGTCACGTGGGGCTCCGCTCACGCAGTGCAAAGAGTGAGCCCCCCCTGGAAGCCGCGAAGGGTAACAACGTTGCCAGATGAGAGCCGGACGCTCCCTCCGAGTATAACATGATGTTACAGTTCTCAAAAGTAAAAATTAATTTTCTCTAGTTTTCGCGTCACATAGAGCCAAAATATTTTGCGGGAATGTAAAGTGCGACAAGAAGATTTCAGTAACATAAATTTTGTAGGATTCTGAAAACACGATATTTAGTCCGTAGTGGCACTTTAAACCTTAACTCGGTACTTTTGCGTCGTGGTAACTTTCAGAGGAACTCGTTCCTTCTTCAGGTAACTTTGCCAAAGTAACTTAAGTTCCAAGTTACTTTTAACTCGCTTTTCATTCACGTCCAAATATTTCCTTGTTTTCTCTCCGGTTCCTTCATGGCATTTTTTGCCATAAAACGTGATATCCAATCAATCACAGTATTTTATTCAGGAAGTAAGAACCGCTGCCATTGAAATTAAGCTGAACCATTGTGCGCCCACAGGGAGTAAGATGCAAAGCGTTCGAATAGACCTCTACCAGAGAAACGTCATCATGACATTGGTAGACAGACTGAAACCGAAACAAATCAGAAGGAGCGGGCTGGGTTCCACGAACGGGCACTTGTTCGCTGCCTCCCATTGAAAGAAAAGCAGGACCGAGGGTCGCGTCCCTTTAAGGGACCATATCGTAATGCCATCAAGGCCGTGGCTTTCGGGCGCGACTTTGTTCACGTCTAGGTTCGAGTGTAGTTCAATTCTACCAAGTTTGTTGTGCTGTCGAACACTATGACGTCATTTGTTTACAAACAGGAAGAGGTCTATTGTTGGACCTAAACGAAAACGATCTAAGCGTGTTGCACTCCTCCGCTGGCAGCTCAAGGTCTAACTCAACGGCTCACGCGCGCTGCACCTGCGTAATGCTATTTTGTATCCCAAGTAACTTGGAAGTAACGCGTTCTTTTTTTAAGTAACTCAGTAACTGCGAGCTACATTTCAGGCTGAAGAGCTTCGTTATTAACTTAGTTACATTTTGCACACGGTAACCTAACTTGTAAGGAGTTCTTTTTGACCAGTAACTTCTCAGTCTATGCTTTAAACCGTTTTCTAAAGCTCCACTACACTATTTATTTTGTAGCAATTTTGTCTCGTGTTTTTGCAGCAACCAACCGGAATGCAAGGGACGCTGTCATTGGGAGAAATGACGTTTGCTCTGGCTCTGCGAAATAAAGGTGTTTTGCTAATTGACACTGGTCCATTCAGTCTGTAGCATTTTCCAATGACATTCACGAGCCGCCCGATTGGTCACGTTCAACAAAACTCTCGATTGCAGCATCTTCGTGTAGTTCTGCTCTCCTTCGTCATCGTGAATTGAGGGAGACAGGAACAGGGCACTGCAGCGTAAAAAAAAATATCCCTTGAGAATTACGGCCATCGCCAGCCATCATCACTCGTCTTGAAATTCACGAAGCAACAAAAAAGAAAAAAAAAGAAAAATGCGGTACGGTATGCTGTGTTGTTATAGCGCATGTTATACGAAGACCGCTTAAGGTGTATCCGGACAAATTATTTATTTGAAAACTGCGCTTTAGTTTTTAGTTTAGTTTAGTTTAAAGTTGAAAACTGCACTCCGAAGCGTTTTATAGCGTAACGCGAGCTGTACGTATCTCGCTGCTGTACAAGGCAGACCATGATACAACTACCGCGTACCTACGTCCTTCCAGCTGCAGCATAATCAGCATAGGCTACAATTGAATATCCAATACACAGGTCACGACTGTCACATTGAGTTCGAAGGTCTGCTTCCCATCACTATATAGGGAACTTAGCGTCGTAGAAGATACTGAGCACACAGCAGGGGTGTTCGAGACGAGCCCTGGCACGTCCGGACGCATAACCTTCTCATGCTGCTAATGTTTCGGATTGTTTCTGGAACGCAGCAGGTGGCTGCGCTCGAAGCACCAGTGAAGTGTCCCGAAGCAAACCGATAGCAGTATTTTTTGTCCAGTCGAAATGAATTCAATCAAATGATGTGACATACCCCAGACTCATATACAGGTATGACACAGTATTCCTTGTAGGATATTCAACTTTTCGACATTTCAGTCGAACAGACATTCTGAGGTGTAACACGACAAATGCTTAGCTCGGATAAGTGCAACATAACTACCAGATTTTAAGATATCGCCATTGGAGATTTGGAATTTTGATGGCGCACACAAGACATCTCTCAGTTCCTCATACTTTTCGCACTAATTAAATGTGCTGAACACTTTTAGGAGCTCATATAGAGGCGACCTTGTACGTTCGCCGAGGAGAAGCGTGGGACCCGTCCGGGATTGGCGGACAGGTACGACGTCATATTGAAGTACTATACATAACGCATTAGAGACCGATTACTAATTACTATCAGACACTTTTTGAAAAATAACAGCAACCCTTCAGAAGTTCTTTTTAAAATTTCGTAACTTGTAACAATGTCTGCGCGATGCGGGGTGATCTGTCGGCCATTCTCTCTCAGCGTCGCCGTGTCGTTTGCTTCTCCACCATGAACCACGGACCCAGTGTGCGTAGAGTGATCGGAAGACAGGCGCGGAATGCTACGGGGCTTGAGGGACTGAGCCCCGCCGTCCTCCTCCCGACACTTTCCCAAGCTGCGTCAGCACCTCTGCGAGAACTCTACCAAGCTGACGCTCGAGATAAACACTTCGAACAAATGAAAATCCCGTAGAAATTTGACTCACAACGTCAGAACATGAAATCCTCGACACCCTGCCCGACCTCTGTGCATCAAAATAAAAAAAAGAAGGGGGAGGGGGGGGGGATGTTCTGCCGTGCCCACTCCTGCAGATTGAAAATTCCGCATACACACCAGAAGATCAAATCTGTGAAAGTCGGTTGGCATAGTTGCTGCGTTCGAAACCACGCGATTTCTACGGAATATTTCCAGGCGCCTTTGAATGTGTACTCATTTGAGTACATCAGGGCCGAAAGGTCTAGGAGTATGTGGTGACGTTCATTTTTAAGGGTGCACCATGATGAACATTTATTTCACTCCTCAAAACTGGAACGTCGTCTTCATTGCGTACCGCTAAGTGGCGTGAGAGGCGGACACTTTTATTGTTAAGCTTCCAGCACACCGGCCAAGTTGGATAACTAGCACAGATGGTATGTGGCAGTGGGCAGACTGCAACACAGCGTTCGCGGCAGTCGTCGCACTAACAATGGATATCCCGTTCACTAGTCCTTGCTGTTCTAGCCATGAAACTGCGCAGCACGCTTTTCATGAGTGTCTCGTTCCCGACGTTTTGTGGCACAGAGTTGAGGAGCTGTATGGGGTTCCGCGGATTCGCTGGGGCACCATTCAAACGCTCCTTCAACCCCCCGTTCCAATCCGGGATAGACGACAGTTCATTCTCTTAGCCGTAGAGATAAATTACCAAGTGTGGATTGCGCGCTGCATAGCAGTACACGGCGGTCGCGCTCGGGGGACGTCACACGTTCTAAGCCTCGTTCGAGCGGGTGTTCGCAGAGTCTTACAGAGGGAGAGAGCAGTCCTCGGTGCTATGGAGTTCGGAAGACGCTGGCTAACTTCGTCTGTGCTATTCGAAGAAACGCATGGAAGGTACGTTGTTCATTACTAAGCGTTACTTTCTTTCGTGCCGTTATCCCGTACGCAACTCTCCGCAGTTTTGGTCTGTTGCATGGCGACGACAAGCACGAACAGCAATCCTTAACGTGACGTGATTTCACAAGCAGGAGTTGGCATTGCACTAGTTCTAGTTTTAGTCCTAGCTTGTTGAGATAGTTATATGGGAGCCAGTCCTTGTGACTGGTCTTCCGCCTCGATGCCAATACACGCGCGCCTAGTATCTCCATAGGTAGCTCTCCTGCTTGATGACAATACACACTCTTCGACGATTAGTCTGTGTCAATCAGTACGCGGTGGAGGGAGCCGGTCCTTCATATATTGGAAAATCAGTAAATTAAGGATATAGGGAGTGGTGGGCTAAAACGATAAGGAAGATGGGCTCACTAATTTTGTGCCTCATCTGTGTGTCTTTCAAAGCACGGCTGATAAGACGGTCGTGGGGCAGTATCGCTTACGGTGTTGCTCTGGACAAGGACACAGACAGATGAACACGAAATTGACAACCGTAGATGTCATGCAAAGAGCGCATTGGTGTACTGCTCAAGAAACATGTAAACCAAAATCGAATATTCACTTGGAAAAATTACGAAGTGCCGACGCCTTTTGTTGTTGTTGTTGTTGTTGAATAGGTTTCCCTAAAGGTCCCGGTGCGTAGAACAGAGGTTCCGTAAGCGTGCGAAATCAAACACCCGCTACTCGATTTATAGCCAATGTCCCAAGGATCTTTACCAAAAAGAAGTCTCTTCGCAAGCGTCAACTGGTCCCGAATTATTGAGCACGGGTGGGGAGGAGCTTCATGAAACACCTGTTATCGACCTCTAATACTTTCTCTACCTGAGAAGTTTAACGAAAGGTCTCAAATAATACTTCTGTCCTACGCGATAAAGCAACGAATTCTAAGTGTCCGTTTTCACTTAGGTCGGCGAGCACGGTCGTAAGGACAACGCTCTAAAGGACGAAACGCATTGGACGTTTTCTCAGCGCCAAAACGTCGCGCGTACGCCATGGCCTTGCGAAGAAACGCCCGCGAGGCGACCACCCGAAACGCATGGGACGCGTACTGAGCGAGTGACGCGCGCCACTGTTGCTATATTCGTCGACCACAAATATCTGTTAGAACGAGCCGATGCTCTTCTTTCCTGTGGTTCCTGCGTTCCTTCATTCCAGATACCATTCAAATGTTCACGTAAATTTAGTGTGATGCCATCCCGGAGGCCCAGGGCATTTTCTACTGGAAAAGGAGCCTCTCGTCCCAAGTTCAGGAACGCCGGGGTGAGGCCTGTAGATCTGTTGACCGTCGTCACGGTCGCGTCGAACGCCAGCTCAGTCAGGCGAAGATCCCAATCACGGTGGTGCTGACTAGTAAAAGCAAACGACATCACCAGGTTCCGATTAACACGTTCGGTAATATTAGCCTGAGGGTGATACGGGGAAGTCTTCTTGTGCTGAATGCCTAAGACAGCGCAAGAATCTGAGAACACCTTACTTGTAAAGTAGGTTGCGTTGTCAGTGATCAGCTGAGCGGGAAACCCGAACCTGCAAAAGGTGTCGGGTAGTCGTTCCCATACTCTTTGGGAAGTCAGCGTCCTGAGAGGAAACAGCTCAACCCCCTTTGTGAAATGATCAGTAACCACAAACAGGTATTGGTTACCTCTAGGACTACGAGGAGAAGGTCCCATCACATCACAAGCAACTATCTGCCAGGGCCTATTGCTCTGGACTGGCTGTAAGCGCCCAGGGGGTAAACCACCACGAGCATTTGCTCTCTGGCATATCGGACAAGTGCGAACATACTTAGTTACGTCCTGCCTCATTCGTGGCCATGTCGTAACACGACATAACTTTACATAAGTTTTCCTGCCGCTGCTGTGACCTGCCAAGGCCGAGTCATGAAAGTAACGTATGAAAGACTTACGCAGCTTCCGTGGCACCACGACTCTAAATGGGGATGTACCGTCGTCGTCATCCGCCTGGGGAATGTACCTGAAGAGGATGCCATGCTCGCCCAGCAGATAGGAGTCATGTGGTCCGTCAGACGTTCCGGTGTCTGCCGAGACCTGCTCAGCTAACCATTGAGACACCCGCTGACAAAGGCCGTCCGCTCTCTGAGCGCCTAGGAGCTGCTCTCTGCTGACGACCGTGTCCCAGGACGAGGATCCGTCCCGTGCCACTTGTGCTGCTGCCAGGAGTTGAGAAGGCGCCTCGGTGCCTACCTCTTCCCCCTCCGGTAGAGGCGCACGGGATAGTGCGTCCGCTACCACGTTCGTGGAGCCCCGCCTGTACTCCACGTTGAAGGAATGCCTTGTAGCTTCAGGGCCGACCTGGCGAGACGTCCAGCTGGGTTGTGGAGCCGCTGCAGCCATGAGAGTGCCTGGTGGTCAGTCTGGACGGTGAAAGTGCTGCCATCCAGGTAGAGATCAAACTTCCTGAGAGCGAAGATGATCGCCAGGCACTCCTTTTCCGTGACGGAATAGTTCCGTTCTGCCGGATTCAGCGTGCGACTTGCAAAAGCCACTGGACAGAGAATAGCGTCATGCTCCTGCAAGAGAACTGCGCCAACACTATAATCGCTAGCATCTGTTTGCACAACAAACGGTTTATTTAGGTCGGCCAAATATAGCCTGGCCGTATTAGCGATTCCATGAGACAGAGCTCGGAAGGATTGTTCCTGCTGTTCTCCCCAATGCCAGCGTGTGTCCTTGCGCAACAACTGGTTAAGCGGCTGCGCTAACTGAGCACAATTAGGAATGGCTTGCCGGTAAAAACCAACCATACCTAGAAAACGCTGCAAGGCTTTTACGTTACCGGGAACCGGAAACTCCATGATCGCCTTTAGCTTGTCATCGCTAAGACTGATGGTGCCTCCGTCCACCACGAAGCCGAGAAAGCTGATCCTAGGCGATGCCAGCTGTACCTTGCGGGGGTTAATAGTTAGCCCCGTCTGCTTCATCCTTGCAAGGATGATTAACAGGTATTCCAAGTGTTCCTGAAAATTTCTGGAAAACACTACGACATCATCCATGTACGCCATCGCGAAATTGTATTTCGCATCTCCTAATACGGTGTCCGTCAACCGCTGGAAACTGGCTGGTGAGTTAGACAGACCGAAAGGCATCCGTACGAACTGGAACACACCCCAATGACAGGTAAAGGCTGTCTTCGGGACATCCTCCGGGGCAACTTGGATCTGCAAGAACCCTCTGCTACAATCAAGCGTTGAAAACACCGCAGGGTTGCCCAGGGAATACATGATTGATTCGATGGACGGGAAGGGATAAGAGTCCCTTACAGTTACTGCGTTAAGTCGACGATAGTCGACGCATAACCTTGCGGTACCATCACGTTTCGGAGCCAGGACGACAGGAAACGCCCAAGGGCTCTGGGATCTCTGAACTGCACCGGTTTGGAGCATTTCTTCTAGAGCAGCGTCTAACAAAGCACGCTTATGTCCCAAAAATATATGCGAGCTGCTCATACGCAACCTTTTCTGCCGCATGGCGGCCATGGTTCTGTCTACTTCTCGGAAAACGCGCCCAGACGCGCACGAATATCTGTAGTCGACAGATTCCGGCGTACGCCCTCCGTGCGCGTTGAAAGATTGGTTCTTACGAGGTCACACGCACCCCGAGCGCGCGTACGTCGTGAAAACGTCGGGAAAATGCTCCATGCGTTTAGCCCTTTGCACTCTTAGAAATGAGCTTCATCACATAGCACGCTCCCAGTCGACCTTCATCTCGAATGACAACGTTCTCTCCCCTGATTTGTTGAGAACAGGATTCTGAGCCGTGCATAATGGCACAAAATAGGCTCCGCCTCCCGTTTTCAACAAATCAGGGGCGAGAACATTGTTACTCGGGATGACGGTTGGCTAGGAGTGTGCTATGTGGCGAAGTTCATTTTTAAGAGTGTAGTACGAGGACGGCTGGCCAGGCGGCGGGTGGATAATGGAGGGAGAGGAATATATCTATCAACAAAAAAGAGGAAAGGTCAGCCAGATGGAGGTCGGCTTGCTATTCCAAAAAATAGAAAATGGGGAAGAAAAGGAAATGAAAAGAAATGGAGAAGAGAAATGGATAGAATGGGAAAGCAAAGAAAAGGAAAAGAAGAAAAGAAAAGGGGAAGACAAAGAAGATAAGAAAAGGAAAGGACGAACACAAAACTAAAACTGAAAAAGACCCTTTTTCACATATGCGCGTCGTGTCCCGGGAGCTCTTGGGCGAACCACGCTCTAGGCGCGTCCGAACAAATCCACGTGGGCACCACAAAGGGACCAAAATCGGTCCCGAGTTGCGCCGTTCATGCGGTCTCCCCACTGGTCCCCCGCTTCTCTCGTCCCCGTACGTGTTTAAAGAAACGCTTGGCGCTAACAGACGAGGCACGGACAAAGCACACACAAAAAAGGGCGTTAAGTTCCAACACATTTATTTGAGGAAATCACGCCCACATTTATACAACCTGGACCGTATATACCGGGTATTCTTACAACGCCACGTGTCAAGATATGCTAGTTCGTTATCGAATAATGCAATAGATGGCGCTAGGCATCTCTTTGACCGTGTACCAACAAGCCCGAATTTCTTCGCTATTTCCATACTGTGACACCTAATGCAGACGAAGATAACCCTCACCGGCGCATCATGGGCATGCGCATGCGCTAAAGCCTTTGTGAAAAAAAAAGGTCCATTTGAAAGGCGTCCTTGACGTAGTTAAGACAAAATGGCATGAATGATAATAAAAAACAACAACAACAACTTTAGTTCAGGATAATGGGTGGGGAGTTTCATCACCGGGGGCGATACTCTACCTCATTGCTGGAGGTGAATCAGGGAATTAAGGAATGGGTCCCGTTACAATGAGGATCGAATTCCTGTGGCGTCCAAAAAGGCGATGAGAGCCTTGAGGACAGAGCGTTGGTGTGCTCGATGCGGCCAGGGGCAAAGCAATTTTGTGAGGGAGAGGGTCAAGCAGTAGCGCCACTGAGCTGTGAAGGCGACGTCGAGGCGCATTCGATGAACTAATGCGGCCTCTTGACGAGAGATATGTGCTGGCATGCGGAAAGCGAGCGCTGGGTCAACTCTGCTCAGCATGGCGGGGTGTAGTATGTTGTCGGTCTGTTGGCGGGTAGCTAGAGGAGTCACAAGGCTTCGAAATATGGACCGCCGGTCGCCTCTGAGCAGTGCAATACGCGTCCGTCTCGGAGACGAGAGAGCTGCTTCGGCGGCGCTGTCCGCCAGTTCGTTGCCTTGGACACCGCAATGGGCGGGAGCCCATTGGAGAGCGAGCCTATTTCCTGCTTCGTAGACAAGTTTGTAAGCGGTTAACCAACGGGCCGGAGGAGCCTCGGATGCCAGAATATCCCATTGATTGCAGGCTGCAGCGCACAGGTTGAGTCAATAAAGACCACCCAATTCCTGGGGGCGAAAGGAACGATGTGCTGCAAAAAGCAAAGTATGGCGTAGAGTTCCGCAGCTGTGGATTATGTACAATGCCAAAGGCGGCGTCTTTGAACGACGCCTTCGTCGGGGATGACAAACGCTGACGCGGACTTACCATTCGAGAGGCGCCATCGGTGTAAGCGGTGGTAGAGGTGGAAAACTGCGCGTCTACGAGAGCATAAAACTGGGCTCGAAGGACGGAGAAGGTGAGAGAACGAAGGAAGGAGGAGCGTGGCGTATCCTCAGCGCCACGCGATGGAAATCACTTTCAGGACGGTATCGAATTTTCCTGAGGAGTGGTGACGGGGTGCGTTCGCACGCAAACGTAGGAAGTGGCGAGCCGTTTCCCGCTCAGTGAGGACCTCCACCGGGTGTTCTCCAGCTTCAGCTAGGACTTGCCGTGTTTCAGCCATTCTTGGAACGCCTAGGCAGCACGGAAGGCTTCGGGCGACCAGGGACCGAATGGTATTTAACGATGTTGTAGAAACACTTTGCAAGACTGGAAGGCTGTAAAGCACAGTCGCCCTCACCAAAGCCGCGTGAATGTCTAAGAGGGAGCGTTGATCACTGCCCCAGCCGAATCCAGAAAGATGTTGAACGGCAGGAACCATCGCTGCACTTTGGTCTCAAGGTGCTTAATGTGGCGAGCCCAGCGCAGGTGGGAGTTCAGGACCACACCAAGGAAGCGATGGGAACGCACAGGCTCGAGCTTCCGTGAACCAACCCAAAGAGGGAGATCACTCATAGCCTTGTGGGTGAAAAGGAGCTCGACGCACTTTTCGGGCGAAATGTCCATTCCAAGTAGCGTAAGGTAGAGATGAACGTTGTTTAAGGCTTGTTGTAAACGGCGCTGAATGGCTGGTCGTGACTTGCCTACTGTCCAAAGGGCAACGTCATCGGCATACACGGAGAATGTGACCTTGCGTGGAACTGTCGATTTTAGTCCTGCCATGACCACATTAAAAAGTGTAGGACTGAGAATGCTTTCTTGGGGTACGCCTTGATGAACAGGGTGCTTGGGGCTTTGGCCGTGGGATGTGCGGACAGCGACCGTGTCAGGCTCACGGGGCGAAAGGAGGATAGGGCATTTGAGGATTTGCCTGGTTTCAGGATTGGAACAACTAAAGCCTCCTTCCCAGTAGATGGTACGGATTCCTGTCGCCAAGACGTATTATAAACATGAAGGAGAGCTAGGAGTGACGGCTCGTCATGGTTTCGCAGTGCAGCATAAGTGATTTTATCTGGTCCTGAGGACGATCGCAGATTCACAAGTTTCAACGCAGTCTGCAGCTCAATAAGAGTAAAGTAGCGATCCATAACCGCCGGTGGACGGGGCCAGTCTTGGTGGATTTCTGTCTGCAGGCTCTGGACGAAACTATGGTGTACTGCAGACCTTGAGGCAGCCGCTGGTGTCGTTAGGACGACGAAGAAATTTGTCGCGAGCGTGGTTTCGTCTACACCCTAAACGATTGCCAATGCGACGAGAGGATTCTTTTGTGGGGGCGCATCCTTCAGAGCTCGAATTGTCGTCCAGATCTTTGTGGCGGGGTCAAAAGGTGAAAGGTGGTGACAAAACTTACGCCAACGCTTCCAGTCCTCTTTCTTAAGTTCTCGTGTTACTTTACCTTTCATCGGGCGGCACGCCACAATGTCACTTAGTTGCCCAGTGCCGCGAGCCGTTCTCTCGGATCGGCGACGTAGTGGTTAATGTGGTGAGTTTGTTAATTGCGGGAGAATGACCGACGTGACCGGTGACCCATTTAGACATGATTACCGCGTCCTGCATGGCGGAATGAATGCCTTGAGAGAGTGCCACTGAGGACATGCTGGTGTGCACAGATGTTCGGAGGCCATCACGAAAGAGTGCCCAATTCGTGAAAGGGAGCACTTCAGTAGTGGGCGACAGAGGCAGCCTTTCGTGCGAAATAGATGGGAATAGATATAGATGGGAAAGTGGTCACTACCTCGGGTGTCGACGTCGGTAGCGCTAGACATGTAGCGAATTATGTCTGCTGAGCACCAGGAAAGATCCAGGACATCGAGTGACGTTGGTGATCGCATATAAGGTGGCTGTCGGTTGTTTAGGAGGCACGTGTGAGCAGTCTCTATTACTTCTAACAATCTCCTTCCCCGTTCATCCGTTCTACGACTTCCCCAGGCCGTATGATGAGCACTGAAGTCACCCAGCACAAGAGCTGGGGATTCCAGTAACTGAATAAGCGGTGAAGGTCAGTCCACCGAACCTGTACCGCGGGACGTAGATAGGTACTGACGACGGTTAACAGCATGTGCTCAAGGCGGATCTTACAGGAGACATAATCGTAAGATCGATGACAACCTGACCCTCTGGCAGCAGCAAAGAGGTCATTACGAATGTATAACGCTGTTCGGCTCTCAGAGGATTGATGGGATCGATAGATTGTATAACCATGAACACGATGTGCAGCATCCATGCCATTTTCGCATACACCTATGAAAGGAATCTTGTACTTGTAAAGATGAGATTTAAAATATGGGAGCTTGTTACGTAGGCTGCGAGGATTCCACTGCACATGAATGATAATATATTATCATTCATGCCACGATTTTGTGATAATCTTTAGGTGAATGTTGGTGTGAAACGCCTTGTGTGAAAACACCCGTTGTTGCGATACGCATGCAAGGCTACCTCAAAAACGTCGCTTTGTGACTTACACAACAACAACAACTTTATTTTATGATGCAGGTACTGGGGATCTTCATTGCCAGCGGTGTACCGTATACCCATTGCTGGTGGTAATGTCGGTTTGGGATAACCAGTCGCCTCACAGTGTGCGTAAGCACGCGACGCTGTTGAAAGGGATGCCCCCGTCGGGTCACTTGGCATTCCATTGTGACAGATGTGGATGCTCGCCTTCCTTTGATAAAACTTCAATAGAAATTAGTCTCCGATCGCAGAGGGATCGAGAGATATATGAAGCATTTCTGATTCACGAAAAAAAGGGGGGAAATGTGTAAGCACTCCCTCTATCACCCTCATTCAGGAGGAATTGTGCTATCTCAAAAAGTAGGTCGGATGCATTGGGGAACGTGTACCTGCTCTGGTATTTAAGAGTGTATGTGTATTGAATAGTAAAGTAGTCGTGAGTTGCAGTACGTCCTGAGCAGTCGTGAGTTGCAGTACAACTGAGTGTTGCTGTGTCCAACTCTGGTTTTGACAAACTGTGTTCTAACAAACCAGCTTACTTTAGTTTCTTTGCTTTACTTTTCTTTCATCATTAAAAGCTTACTTTAGTCATCGGGTGGAGTCATTCCTGCTGGAATGTATTTTGTGTCTGTTCGCGATGGTGTGTAGCCTTGCAAATTCACTCTGACTTCAGTGTCAACTAAAATTTCAGCGTTAGTTTCATGTATCAGTTCTGTTCAGTTCCTTTCCTTCAGTTCACGCAGTGAAATCGATGCTTTCGTGGCACCGCGAGAAGACGGGTGGGGACGCATGTTGTTAGTATTATGCTGGGTCGCAGAGTAGCAGAGTTCGAGAAGCACTGACGTACGGAACATATAAGAACAGCTCAGTAGACAACTTGATTTGTTCACCTTTAGTTGTACAATTATAAAGCATCCAGCTTACCTCAAATACCATGGCTCCAAGGTCCGACTGTCATTCCTAAGGTTGAATGGAAAGGAAGAACAAAAAAATCAATAATACGTGGAATAGATTCTTGGACGTAAACGAAGGAAGAGGTGATGTGATAATATGGGGATGATTTCCGCTTACTGAGGAGAATGCAACCCCATTGCTGTTGGGGGGAAATGAGAGGATGGTGATGAGGATGACGCTGACGGCGCTGATAGGGGTCTTAGAGGGGGTCGATCTGGGCGCTAGTTTCCAGGAATTTGATAAAAGGTCGCAAGACGCACATCTGCTTTCGCCTGTCCCATGGTCCCAAAATGAGCCTGAGGTCAAGGGGTCGGCTGTCAATCCGGGCAAAGTCGTTTGCCAACAAGTGACGCAGCCACCTGTAAGTGGCACATGCGATTATCACATGGTCCACGGTCGCTGGCACACCACACTCAGGGCACAGGCGGCTAGTGGCACATCCTATGTTGTAACGATAGTACGGCGTAAAGGCAACATTCAGGCGTAAGCGATGTAGGAGGGACTTAATGATGTGCGGTAAAGATGTCGGGAAGTGGCACGAGAATGTTGGGTCCACAATTCCCAGTATCGTACTGGCAGGGACATCACGACGCCGTTGTTCGACGGATGAGGAGGCAGCCTAAGGGGCAGCCCAAGTAGGGACCGTCTGTCCCCCCTGGGGAGTACAATCGGGACACACTTGCGCTGATGGTGAGTGGCTGCTGCCGCAGCGTCGTCAATATGGTTGCCAGAGATTCCGCAATTACCCAGAATCAATTGAAAAGCGATGGTGTAGTCGTGTGCAGGTATGGACTTCAGTAGGCGTAGAATATTTATCACAAGTGTGGCCAGTGAGCCGCAGAGACCGAAGGTTTTCAGGCTTGGAAGAGCTGACTTGGAGTGCGTGCACCCATCGCCGTGGGTCGCAGGTGGCCGCATATTGTAAAAAACAGAAGGACTCTGTACAGCTCGGCTGAGGTCGAAGAGGTGCGATGGGACAAAAGACAGCCCCGAGTGAGTGGTATCGAAGGTATCAAAAATCGTTGAGGAGCCATCCGTGAAGAACGTGAAGAACCCGTCGTATGCGGTGGCCATGAAATGCATGGTCGCTGTAGTACGAGGTCGGGGTACCTCCTTTTGTTGTGCATGCCTCGGGGCTGATCACGAATTTCGGAACGGGCGATTTGAATTACATTATACATCCGTGTGTCAGCGTGTTACGCCTTGCCCGAAGTTTACGGATGAGCGGGTGGTGTCGATGGTGTGCAATCAGGCGGAGATAGTGGCGTACGGTTTCTGTGTTTCGGAGAACTTGAAAAGGGATGTCGCGGGCTTGCGCAACCACTGGCCTTGTCTCGGCCCCCCGGGGGACACTGAGGCACACCCGTAGACTACGTGCCAGCATTGCGCGGATCCTGTGTGCTGAGGTGCTGGGTAGATCGTGAAGCACAGGCAGACAGTAGGCGACTGTGGCCCAAATCAAGGCGTTACGCAGCATCAGGAGGTCCTTCTCATCGCATCCCCATCTCATTCCAGCGCAGTGACACATGACAGCGGTCCAGCGCTGAAATTTCTTCTCCATGCCATCGATGTGATGTTTCTAAGAGAGGTTAGCGGTTAGAGTTACGCCGATGAATTTGTGATGCTGGACAATTATAAGTGGCCTGTCCCCAATGTGCAGACGGCATCGCTGCATGGATTTGCGGGAGAAGGCGAGTGGCGCACTTTTCTCCGCTGACATTTCCATCCCTGCTCGGAACAGGTAAGTGTGAATGTCGTCCAACGTAGCCTGGAGCCGTTGTCGAATGGCAGGGCGAAATGTACCAGTGGACCAGACGCATATGTCGTCGGCGTAAAGGAACAAGTTGACGTTCCTTCGAATGTAACCCTTAATGCCCGCCATTATAACATTAAATAAGAGCGGGCTCAGGACGCTTCCTTGTGGAACACCCTGAGGGACAAGGAACAAATCGGTGCCGCCTTGTGATGTGCGGGCGAAGACGGATCGTTGTTGGAGAAAGTCCCTAAGCCAACGTAGTGTACGATGCGAGAGGCCGGCTTGGTACAGATCATGCAAGATGGATACGTGACTGACAGTGTCATACGCCCTTTTGACATCAGGAAAAACGGCGACGGAAACCTTCCTGCGCTGTTTACCAACTTGCACAGCTGTGACGAGATCGACTGAGTTATTGAGCCCATTGAGTTACGGTAACGGCGAAAGCCGCTCGGCTCCTGGGGAAAGAATCAATGGCTCTCAAGCCACCACTCTAGTCTCCGTAGGACCACTTGTCGTCCCATAACTTTGCCCAAACAACTTGTGAGGGTAACCGGGCGAAATGAAAACAGCTGAGACGGGTGCTTTCCTGGTTTGAAGAGCGGCACCACCTGACCTACTTTCCACTCTAAAGGCACCTGTCCGCTTCTCCACGAATTCTTGTACATGGCTAACACTGCCTTGAGGGACAGAGTGCAAATCCCTCTCGTTAGTATGACAATCCGCTTATCCGACTATGACTGAGATTTTTGTCACAAGTAGGGTCAAACACAGGTATTATCTTCTCGTTATTAGACCACGTCACATGACCAGCATAGTAGCCCCCGTGAGACGCTACCCACGTACCTCAGGCTGAGGGTGACACTTGTTGAAGTAGGGCGCCAAGGCTCGGGATGACTCCTGATGTTGTTGACCTCGGAATTAATCATAGCGCTTTTCGGACTTCCAAAGCACTGTAGTGCTTAAGACAGCAGTGACCACGAGACCAGATCACACTGTGCTGTTGCTGCTGTTGTGTACCTAAGAATGGCCGGAACGAAGCGGCCTCTGAGGTCAGCGGATTGTGCGTTTCTCGGTAGTATGACAATTCGCTTTATGACCAAAATCTGCGGGAATGGTGGTGGTCATATTAACGAGGGTTCACTGTACTCGTACTTGGTAGTACAGTTTAAGATGTTGACGTTGACGAAAAAGAATAATAATAGGGAAACAATTTGAGGTGGTTTGCCCGTCTGTGCAAGTGTTCATGCATTCAACATGACGCAATATGTTTATTTCACTTCTGTCTGCATATTTCAAGTAAATGTCGACACCAACAACGCGATAAGGGATACGTGGTCTTTTTCTGGCTTTCCTGGCAGTGTAACATGTGGGTTGACTCTGGAAGGTAAAGTAATCGCGTAATGGAATCGGAATTTACTCCTCGTCTTTATGCCATGCGCACGAAACAACCCCACTGTATCAAGCTGCTCAGTATCGGAACACACTGCACAAACGTCCATTTCTTTAGGTCTTCGCGTCACTCCCGGAAAACTTGATCGCGACAGCAAACTGAGGTTGCGAAGACAACAACCACAGATAAAACATTGGAGACATGTGGACATCAATGAACTTGGAAACTTCTCAACACGCTTGAAAGTAACTGTTGCGAGGCTGGAACACACAAACAGATAAATACAAGCCTACAAGCATCGCGAACGAACGTGTTCCTATTCATCTTGTTTTCTCTGCGTGAAACGCGTTGGCTTCGGCTGCTGGGACTCCGATTGGACCTGGATTGGATCTGTAGCCTACTATAATCCTCAACGAGCACACTGGGTCACCTAATGGCGGTCTGCAGTGTTTTACGCCGCCAATAGGCTGAAATACGTGGTATGATGGCGACTTTCCCTGTTAAGGTTCTTCATCCAGATCACCTCTCCGTAGTTTGTATTGTATTTTGTTTGCGAGAATTCCTGTATACCGTCGGTCGTCTCTTTCTGTCCAGGGGGCTTTGTTTAGAGCCACTTTCGCTAATACGTTCCTCCGTGAATAGCGGCGGATTATCTCCGGACGTCCGTGTATGAATGAGCTTTGTGAGCACGCGGAACACTAGCGTTTATCTCCATTGGGGGACGCTAGGAATGTGGATTGGGGCCAACCTTGCTATCCGTTGGAAACTCGACCCTGCGAGCCCTATCATGTATTTGTATACATTTCTCTTTGAGCCACTAATGGGTTTTGGATTTGTAACATTGGTTATTTGTGACAGTTACCTAATTCAGGGAACTCTCTTTTGTAATTTGCTGGCTTCAGGATTGGAGCATTTTGGAGACGTTCGGTAACGGACCAATCCTGGGGCTGAGAAGTGAGACATTTGCATGTTTGATTTTATTTGTGTACTTTGTGGGCGGCGCCCTAATTTTAAACAAAAAGGTCCGTCGTCTACGGGAAGAGGTCTTTTGATCTGGTGTTATTCGCACTTCCTCGTCGGAAGCCGTATTTATGTCGTATATTTGTATTTTATATATGTACTCACTCCCTGGGGGCATCACGCTACTCCCGCTCTTCCCCCTTTTTTCCTTTTTTTCGGAATAGCAAGCCGGCTCTTTGCCTGGCTAACCTTTCCTTTCTTTTTTTCTTAATAAACATATCCCCCCCCCCCCCTGCCATTAGGTCACTTAAATCGTACCCAATTATCATACTGCCTTGATGAAGTCATAGTTACTCCAGGAGGGGGGTTATACGGCTTGTCCCAGACAACGTGTCATTGAATTGTAATAACAAACAAAACAAAAACTACGCCACCTAGACTCATGCAGTCAACGGCATTTCTTTTGCCACCTCCTGATCCGAATGTCAAGTAACATAAGTTTTATTATGTAAGTTTTTGTGAACTGAATTCGTGAATTTGCCAAGAAAAGGTCACCTTTTTACCAAACCAATGTGAAGAGCATGCTGAATATACACAAATTTATTGTAATTATCAGGGATGTTGAGGAGCTATCCCACCGAAAAACAATAGCTGGACATTATCCTTTGCGGGGCACCAAGAGCTCTTGATGCCTTTTTAAGCGCAATCACTCTCAGTCCGACGAAAAGTGGTCCCAAACCCATTCAACAAAGTGATAGTAAAAAAAAAGAAAAAAAAGTGACAGTTGCTGAAATTAGGAAAGGGAAGGAATGATCGCAGCGGAAGCCGGATGCGATAAGCCATGCCTGTGTTATTTCTTTCTACTATCACTCATGGGCTGGGTTTGCAACCTCCTTTCGTCGGACTGACAACGATTGCGCTCAAAAAGTCCTCAAGCGCTATGCTCTTAGTGCCCCAAAAAGCATGATGTTCGGGTAATTTTTCGGACGGGACAGTTCCTCAATATCCCTATCAATTATCACGAATTTGCGTAAATTCGGCGGCTCTTCAGGTTGGTGGTGTAAAACAGTGCCCTTTACTTGGAAGATTTCCGAGTTCGGTTCGCAAAAAATTGCATAGTAAAACTTACGTTACATAACATTCACGTCAGGAGGTGGCAAAAACACCTGTACTGACTTCGAGGATGCCAACGACGGTCTTGAAGCCGTCTTGAGAGTCTCAATCCCGTTTAACAAACTGGATCGAGTTTAGTAGGATTAGAGTTCAACCCGACTCGAACGAGTTCGTGTAGCAGCGCCGGATCCGCATTGAGCTCGATGAGCATTGGCTCAATGCGGATTGAAAGTGTCCGTGTGACAGGGGTATTATAGAATTCGTTGTTTCAATGAGTACGACAGAAAGATAATTTGAGGCACCTCAGGTACAGCAAGCATCAGAGGTCTATAACCGGTGTTTCTCGAAGACCCCCCCCCCCCCCCCCCCGGGCTGAATAACCCACGAAAACGTGACGCTTGCGAAGAAACTTCTTTTTATTAAAGATTCTTGACACCGAGTAGCGGGTGTCGCGAGTAGTGGGTGCCGATTTGCAAACGCTCACTAATTAAATAAACATCCTATCTTTCAGATTTTATCAGTAAATAAGTAAATAAACGGTAGCCACTGGCTTCGTCTTTATGGGACATGACTGTTTCTTTCTATATTAATACATCAAACTTATTCAGCTGTTGTAGATTAGTAATGAAGTTTCCCAATGCTCAGTTATAGATCCTAACCCAATATACCCTAAATGTTTGACGACACTTTGGTATTACACCTTTGGTATTACAGGTTTAGACATATGTCAGTACGACACCTCGAGCTGGTGTGACGTAACTGAAATAATGACCCTCCCATCAAGTTTTTGCAACGCCAACCGTGTTTGGGACAATAGATAAACCACAGAAAGCGCCATCACGGAGCTAGCAGTAAATGTAGACAAAAAATGACGTCGTTTCAAAGAGAGCAAGTGATTGAGATACCCAAAGGAACGTATTTTCACACAACGCGCAGTATATTGTGCGGGATCTTTTGGAGAAAGAGATCTTATAGGGAAAATGTACGCCAAAACGCAAAAAAAGAGGTTGTCTGCGTTGTCTCGTGTTTTTTCTTTCATCTTTTTTTTTTTTTTTTTGCTCTCCCGCTTTTCGAACACGAAGAACTCGTACCAAAGCACAAATGATGATAGCAAAAAGAAGGGAAAACAAACGTGAGTGCACATGAGACAACTGACGTGCTGAGGCTGGAACAACATAGAAGGGACAAATACATATAAAGCCTCAAATTGTGTAAGAAATTAACGATGAAGGGTGGAAGTCACTGAAAAGGTAGAGCCCTGGACCAGTAATCCAGAAGATGTAAGTCAGAGTCCTACAGGTGCTAACGTTTTCGGTGACTTTCATCTTTCATGAGTGCACATTTTTTCGAGAAAACCGCGCGCTCGTTTTCGCTCAATGCCGCAAAAATTGAAAAAAAAAAAAAAATGACGCAACCGGTCGTACATATACTCACAGACACCCTTGCTTATGATTTCTGATTGTGTTCGTTTATTGCACTTGAGCTACTCGGAAGTCGACTCTTGGTGGGCGAAAATACAACGACGCGGCTTTCGTGACGTTATCCCTATATGCTACGTACATCATTCGTTCTAAAATTCCAACATTCAAAACCCAGAGACGCTCGAGAGTCGACTCCCAGTACTTCCAGCGACTCCATTATCGATGCGGACAGCTGGAGATGACAACGTATACGATGAATCTCAAACGCTCACTAGTTAAATAAACATCCTATCTTTCAAATTTTATGTCGTGCGTTTACGGAGCCTCTGATTTACGAACCGGTACCTTCAGCGAAACATATTTTTTAAAAAAACGAAAAAGGCGTCGACACTTAGTAATTTTTTCAATTAATTAATTGATTTCGGTTTACATATTTTTTGCGCAGAGCAATACAACAATGCACTCACTGTATGACCCCTACGGTTGTCAATTTCGTGTTCATCCGTCTGGTTGACACACAGTGGTGACGGATGATAAGGAACAGCCGCACGGCCGCAGGAGACGGTTTTGTTCTCTGCCTCATTCTCTAGAATGAGAGTTGGTGTTTTGATAGGTGTTCGAAGTGCTGAGGGCCGATACACAGCCGTTTCCTGCTTAACATTGAATTGTTGTTTTATCGTTGGCTGATTAGATGAGTCACAAAATTAGTGAGCGCGTCTTCCTTATCGTTTTCACCTCCCACGCCCTACTGGACTGTTGACTGATTAGATCACCCACAACATTTGTGCATTGTCATCAAGCAGGAGAGCAACCCATGGAGGTAGTCCCCTTTCGACAGACACTTAACTTTCAAAAATACAATCTTTCAAGCTAGATAACGACAATATCTAGGAGAGTTTGCTTTTCGTACTGACCCATACCAAGCGAACAATCCAAAGACGGGTGGGTCGCTGCGGAGTGCAGTACAGTCCTAACGCCTCCATACGAGTTTCTAAAAGTGTTCAGAATTAATCAGTGCGAAAAATAGGAAGAACTGAGGTGATGACTTGTGTGCACGATGAAAATAACTTCTGCATGGCGGTATCTTAAAACATGGTAGTTATGTTTCACTTTACAGTCCGCTTAATCAAGCTTATCAGGCTAAGCATGTGTCGTACTGCACCTTAGGAATATTGTCTGCTCGACTGCAATGTCGAAAAGCTGAACATTCTACAAGACATACAGTTTCACACCTTTGGATGATCCTGGTTGATCGTTTGATAGAATTGATTTCGACTGGACAAAAAATACTGCTATCGGTTTGCTTCGGGACACTTCACTGGTGGTTGGAGCACAGCCACTTACTGCGTTCCAGAAACAATCCGAAACATTAGCAGCATGAGAAGGTTATGCGTCCGAACGTGCCAGGGCTCGTCTCGAACACCCCTGCTGTGTGCTCAGTATCTTCTACGACGCTAAGTTCCCTATAGAGTGATGGGAAGCAGACCTTCGAACTCAATGTGAGAGTCGTGGCCTGTATTGAATATTCAATTGTAGCCTATGCTGATTGTGCTGCAGCTGGAACGACGTTGGTACGCGGTAGTTATTTCATGGTCTACCTTGTGCAGCAGCGAGATACGTACAGCTGGCGTTATGCTATAAAACGCTTTGGAGAGCAGTTTTCAACGTCTAAATAATTTGTCCGGATGGACCTTAAGCGGTCTTCGTATAATATGCGCTATAACAGCACAGCATACCGTACCGCATTTTTTTTTCTTTTTTCTTGCTTCGTGACTTTTAAGACGAGTGATGATGGTTGGCGATGGATATTTTTTTTACGCTGCAGCGCCCTGCTCCAGCCTTCCTCAATTCACGATGACGAAGGAGAGCAGAACTACGTACGAAGATGCTGCAATCGGGCAGCCACAAAGCAGTTCTCTTGAGCGTGAACCAATCGGGCGGCTCGTGAATGCTATTGCAAAATTCTACAAAATGATTTGACCAGTGTCAATTTGCAAAACAGTTTTGCTTTCGCAGAGCCAAAGCAAAACGTCATGTGTCCCAATTACAGTGTCCCTTGCATTCCGGTTGGTTACTGGAAATACACGAGACAAAATTGATACAAAATAATTTGTGCAGTGTAGCTTTCGAAAACGGTTTAAAGTGCCACTATCGTGCTTTCAGAATCCTACAAAAGTTATGTTACTGAAATCTCCTTATCGCACTTTACATTCCCGCAAAAAAAAAGAAAGAAAACCGGAGGCATACGCCTTTTTGTGACAATTATGAACAGCTTAAGTGCCACAAAAATAGCGTACGCCTCCCGTTTTCGACAAATCAGGGCAGATAACGATATCATTCGAGGTGATGGTTGGCCAGAAGCGTGCTATGCGGTGAAGTTCATTTTCAAGAGTGCACTGCAAAACCGACGAGTTACAGGGGTGTATTGGCATCAAATACAGGACAATCGGGTGTGTATTGTCATCAAGCAAGATAACTACCTATGGAGGTAACCCCTTACATACCATATAACAACGCTCCAAAGGGAGATTGAATTTTGTGCATGCCATAGGGCCTGCGAACAATCCTGAAACTCCTGAAAAGAGTAGCTGCGGGGGTGCAGTACAGTCCTAGTGGGCTTATAGAGCTTGTATTGCCAACTGTAGGATGGGACAAGCGTTAGCTTGCCCACATCACGCTTCAAAAATGTTTATTGAAAGAGTAAACAAAGGCCTCAAGGCCAGACCACACTACGCACACATTACATAGACATACACATAAAACACATTTCACAGATACCAAAACTCTCATGCACAAAGGAAACACACATTGCAAAATAGTATACAACAGACAGGCGCATGAATGCCTCTGGCTTAAAAAATCAGGCAACTCTCGACAAGCGCCTCTGTACAAAAATACACTATAAAAAGACTATACAGACAATATAAAGACAAGGCTATACACTACACCACACTACGCTGCACTGTACACACACGCTGTACACTACAGTATACCTTACATTACACTACACTGTACGATATGCAACACACTATACAACACTATACAAAAGTTATGCGAGTATGCCTACTTTAGTAAATTGTTCATTGAGAATAATATACGTCAAAGCCCTGGTGCACTTGCTTAAACCACAAATAGCCACAAAGCTCAGAGTGAATTACACAAAGAAGGGAGAAAGGACAGACAAAACATCACAAAATTGTCTAAAAAGTGACCAAGATGTTTCCCTGGGGGAGCACAAAGACCTCATGATGACTTCGCCATCGGCGTCAGAGACCGTCCCTGCCTAGTCTACGAAGTTCTGCATGTAGACGGGTCTTGAGTGCCAGGCGTGTCGCAAGCGTCAGGTTCAGGAGTGTAGCCAGTGCCGCTCAGTAGACGGAACGCGTCCGCGCACACCACAACTGAAAACATATTTCCGCTGCCAACAACAAAAAGGCGGGTTCCTTCTTCGATGGTACTGGGAGGTCGTCCAAGTAGTGGACCGTGTCATAGGACACTCAGGGAATCCGGTAGACAGAAGCCACTCGACGCCACAAAGCCGCCGCATTGATACAATCGTAGAAGATGTGGCGGTGAGTTTCCCTCTCACCACACAGCACCCACGTATCCGACCCGGTTAACCCAAACTGGTACAGTCTTGCTCGTACAGGAAGGATGTCGTGCGTATGTTGCCATAGGATGTCGACCCTCGTTCCGTCGATGAGCCTCGATGCGATGCGACTTCGATCGTGTTGTTGCTGCTCCCTAATTGGAAGGCTTATGCCGCAGAGGGCTCGGTAGATCTGAGGGGCAGACCACATCGGGAAGTCTGTTTCTGGCTGGAACTGATTAAGCTTAACAGCGTGCATTTTCATCAGACGGTAGAATTGGCAAAGTAGTATTGAAAGAATAAACAACTGAAGCAGAGGAGCTCGCCTCAGTACCCCACGGACTGCAATGGCTGCCCGCGTTCTGCTCTTACCAAAAAGAAGAGCAAGCTCACTTCTGCCCCCCTCCACCGCGAAAGATCAATACGCGGATTTCAAGGGAGACCAGAGCATATTGATAAAGGGCGTGTGTATTGTCATCAAGCAGGAGAGATACCTATGGAGGTAGTCCCCTTTGGACTAACTTTACGTTACAGTCCTACAAGCTAGATAACAACAACATTCTCTACACTCTTAGATATGAACTTCACCGCATAGCACGCTCCTAGCCAACCATAATCTCGAATGATATCGTTATCTGCCCTGATTTGCTGAAAACGGGAGGCGTACGCCTTTTCGTGACAATTATGAACAGCATAAGTGTCACGAAAAGGCATACGCCTCCCGCTTTCAACAAATCAGGGCTGATATCGATATCATTCGAGATGATAGTTGGCTAGGAGCGTGCTATGTGGTGAAGTTCATTTTTAAGAGTGCAGGACAGTTTGCTTTTCGTACTGACCATACCAAGCGAACAATCCAAACACGGGAGAGGCGCTGCGGGGTGCAGTACGGTCCTAGCGAGCTAGCTAGAACCTGAACACATTGACTGTATTGTCATCAAGCAGAAGAGCTACCTATGGAGGTAGGCACAAAAGTAACGTCTTGGATAAGGGCGTGTGTATTGTATTGCCAACTGCAGGATGGGACAAGCGTAAGCTTGCCCACATCACGGTTCAAAAATAGTACTGCCCTCGCCCTAAAAACGAAGAGCAGGCATGCACTACATTGTCTCCCACCACGGCTATCATTAGACCGAAGGGAGACGGCCGTTTCGAGCTTTTTGGCTCTCATCGGCACAGTGTAGGTCGGTACAGTGTATTGTCTTGGATAAGGGCAATTAATTGTTAGTGCGGTGACTGCCGCGAACGGTGTTTTGCAGTCTGCGCACGGCCACATATCGTCAGTGCTGGTTATCCAACTTTGCCGGTGTGGCGGAAGCTTAACAATAAAAGTGTGCCTCTCACGCCACTTAGCGGCACGCAATGAAGACGGCGTTCCACTTTTGAGGACTGGAATAAATGTTGATCATGGTGCACCCATAAAAATGAACTTCACCACATAGCACCATCCTACACTCTTAAAAATGAACTTACCACATAGCACGTTCCTAGCCAACCATCATTCCGAATGACATCGTTCTCTCTCCCGATTTGTTGAAAACAGGAGAGACACTTATGCAGAAATGTTAATTGTCACAAAAAGGCGTACGCCCCGCGCTTTCCGCAAATAAAGAGTGATAGAGGTATCTCTCTGTACAATTGTTGGCTTTCAGCGCGCTATCTGGTGAAGCTTTGTTTTAAGAATGCCGCCAACCATCATCCCGGATGACAACGCCCTCTCCCTTGATAGGACGAGTATGGGAGGCGTGCGCCTGTTTTTGTATCAATTATGCACGACATGAGGACAGAAAATAAAAATAAAATGAAAGGCTCCCGTTCTCGATAAATCGGGCGAAACCGTTGTCGTTCGGGATGATGGTTTGCTAGGAGCGTGCTATGTGTTGCAGTTAATTTTTAAGAGTGTACCCCACTAGTTCACAGCGCTCCCGGCACATTCGTCATCATCTATGATAAGAGCGCGCTATCTCAGCTACGGCAGAACGACAGAACGGTCAGCGTCAAAATGTCAGTCGTGTTGAGAAGGGATACCAAAGCGTCTCTTGTGACTGTTCCTAATCTTCCGTAGCCTCCGTGCGAGAATCAGGCGGATGAACGCGAAATTGACAGCCGCATAGCTGATACAAAGATCGAATTGGTGCACTGCTACGCGCAAGAGATATGTACACCGAAACCGATTAATTACTCGGAAAAATGGTTAGGTACCTAGCCAACCATAATCTCGAATGACATCGTTATCTTCCCTGATTTCCTAAAAACGGGAGTCGTACGCCTTTCTTGTGACACTTATGTTGTTCATAATTGTCACAAAAAAGGCGTTCGTTTTCAGCCAATGTTGGACGAGAACGTTGTCATTCGGAATGATGGTTGGCTAGGAACGTGCTATGTTGTGAAACTTTTGTTAAAAAGTGTAGGATGTTTATTTAATTAGTGAGCGTATGCAAATGAGCCGCTAACTACTCAGTTAAAAAATAACGGTTCCGAGCCCTGGTAACAGGCACGCCTCATTAGGTATCGTAGTGCCGAAGCATGAAGAGGCCTGGGTACCCTCGGTAGCTTATATATGCGTATCCGGTGGATCATATACTGAAATACAATTTGTTGGGGGCGTGCTCGTTAAGTGTAATAGCGCGGTAAACGTCTGTAACAGTGATGGGACTTCGTCTTTTGCAATTAAAACGTACGCCTGCAATGAGTCAGGGATGCCATCTAAATTCCTGACATCCTTCCCTTAACTCAAGTTATCGTTTTAAATGTGATTAACTGCTGAGTGTAGCTGTGAAACCAGTATAATTTTCCTTTCACGAATTAAAACACCATTTTCAACACCATATTCCCAGTTCAAATGGAGTGTCAAAAAAGTGTACAGGACGTAAACACCTCATTCAACACCTCAGTTTACACCCTTAATGATCGACATGGGATAAAACGTGGTGTATGTCGATATTCGCTGCGAGATCGACATATAGGAGGCGACACTATCACCATTGTAGTGTGGATAACACGTGGGCCGATGTTCGGATTTGATGGTTCTTTTTCGTAATTCTTGTGTATATGCACCGGAAGATCACTTGTGCCACGATGATACGATACTATTCGGTTCCCCCTACGGCACTGAACGCGGAATAAACCTGTAAAAGCAGACGACGAGTCCACACTGCGATAGTTCTCTGTTCTCCGCAACGCGCCGACACCGTTCGATCTCGGAGCGAATTGCACCTTTAGTAATGCTCTTTTTACACCATTTGCTACAGTTTGCGGGATAGAAAAAGGTGTTTTTACAAGAATACGCCTGTTTTGAGCGGATAAAGGTGTAAAATGACATCCGTAGAAATCTCATGGATGCGTGGTTTCGTACGCAGCAACGATGCTAACCGACTTTCACAGCTTTCATCTTCTGGTGTACACTCTTAGCTTCGTACCCTTATAGAAAAGGCAAAAAATTGGCCCAGAAATTATCTCTATTTAGAAGTGTTCAGTGTTCCTTTCGCTTCTTTTGAATAAAACCTACGGTGTACCTCTTAAAATATCACGGTTACCTTGATGTTTAGTGTACACTGTCAGCCAAATTTATACCTTTAAAGGTATAAATGGCTTGTCCTGTGGCGCATCCCCCAAAAGGGATAACAATTATACCACCAGGTGAGGTATAATAATTTATCCCTCCAGCAAGGTATGAAAATTCAGACCTTGGGGTGCAAAGTATACACCATACATGGGGTATAACTTCAATACTGCAGGGTATAAATTTAATCCCAGTAACAGGGTATAGCAAAGGTATCAAAATGTAGACCCGTGGGTGCAAAAAGAATACCATTCACAAGGCATAACTTAAATACCTCAAGGTATAAACTGAATCCCAGGAACAGGGTATAGCAAAGGTATAACAAAGTAACCCTTGGGGAGTAAAATATGTACCATTGAGAGGTTCAAATTATATACCCCGAGGTATCTATTTAATCAATAGAACAGGGTATAGTAACGGTATAGAAATCCAGGTCTTTGGGTGCAGAATAAATACCGTTTAGAAGGTTTCTATCAGGTAATTTGAAGGTATAAATTTAATCTAAGCAGCAAGGTACTACAAAGGTACAGAAATCTAGACCACTGGGTGCAAAACAGTATCTTTCTTTGCACCAGAAGCACGCAAGGAATAAAGTGCGTCATGTCTGTACCTAAAATAACTTCAAAGGCAATGCGAAGTTTTGTGAACCAAACGCAAAAATGTTTATTTACAGCACTACATACATAAATTTACAAAATCAATGCACTTCTCCCGAGCCTTTGTCTCTTCGAGCTTCAAAATTGCCCTTTGGATGATGTTTATATCGATGAGCTTGATTATGGGGCAGAGAGGCAGCTCTTGTTCCTGAAAATACATTTTTTTTAAATAATGCCTACATGCAAAGCAAGCGTATTTTGTTCTCACCTCTGTGATAAGTGACGAAGACTACTCATTTTATCTCCGTGAAATTAATTTCAGGGCAAGGACGCACAGGTCACCTGAAATAGCACATATTGAATATTTAGTGTCCCCAAAATGGGAAAAACCAAAAAAGAAAAACTTACCGTCGTTATCTGCAATGAGGAGTAGTTCAGCCTCCGTGCCGTTTTCCTGTACGATCATCAAAAGATCTTCAAATCCCTGCTGCGCTTGTGCGACGAGTCCTCGTTGGACGGAACAATATTCTGAACTCAAGCAGCAGCTATACACAAAAAGATGAGAAGCTGTCAGTTTCGTTAAACGGCAAAAAGAACGACAAGAAATAAGTAATGATGTAGTTAAAGGGCAGCTTATGACACACTACATCAAAATACGTGCATACACAGTCATATTTATCAAAACGAACACAACTATCTATCTTTTACTTGGAATTTGGCGGTTTCAAATTGTATTCTGCATTTTCCCGCACAGAACGTCGCTGCCAATATTCCGCCAACGAAATCCGATATATATCGATATATCATCTTCTAATCCATCCACATATACGCTAAATGCAAACAGTAAACGCAAAACGGGCTCGCATGTCATATAATAACAAACGTAAACGCAAAAAATTACATACGCACGAAGGAAGAAGGTACAGGCGACAGGATTACGTTCGCTTGTCTTCTCGCAAGGCGCAATCTTGTCGTCTGTTCCTTTGTGCGTATGAGTCACTTGCTGCGTTTATGTTTGAAATTACTCTAACACACTCTAAAACACTCTTACATGCGGGTCGATTGAACGATAATTGGGGCGAAAGAAATAGAAGGTCGACGAGAACGGCAAAAGAACTTATGTCTGGTTCGTCTAGTACTGCACAAACACGTGAGCACATCATACCTTTGTGTGCACAGACTCCGGCCTCTACTTATGAAGTTTATCCACCAGCAAGCCTGCACCTACGCCATTTTGTCAGGTCACAACTGTTACACAAACTATCAATACTATTAATCTAGAGGCGTTCAGCTCTCCTTAACCAAATCCCCATTTTTTTCTTTCAATCATCATCATCATCTCCTTAACCAAAAATAAATAAGGCAAGTTCTCTTACCAAGATGTTGCAAGCATTGCAGTCTAAAAAAGTCAACAAACTTTCGATGAGGTTTCCATGCGTTGGCCCTTGGAGGCGAAGAATCACCATGCAAAACATCCGCATAACTTGGTTGTATGCTTGACCTGCACAGTCTGCACTGCCAGCACTGGCGCTCGCTCGTGGAAGGCCAGCTCTGGCAGACTCTGGCACGAATACCCCATTGATAACAAGAAGTCCCATGAGAAGCGAGGCCCATTCTCCTCTCTTACTTTTCTGGGTCGGTATTCAAGAACTCTAAAACGGCACAACAGTTAAGATAGCCGTTATTGTGTGTGGGCAGAGGGAGACCTCGTATCCGACTTCGAGTCGTGTTTGTGACGTTGTGTGCCCCGTGTGTGGCCTTCATCGCCCCCTGTCTCGGGGTTTTGCCATTATGATGCTCCCAGAAAATGTTTCAATGTTGCAAGGTTGACGTTAATAGAGGCCATCACGTTGTTCACCTGTAAAACGCGACGCTTGTTTGCCCTTCTGACATTTATATAAATGAAATAATGCGCCAAGACTCAAAACCCCGTGTAGCATGCTTTTCATACGGTTCCGGGACATTTGATCGAAAGCCGTTTGATCGAACGCAGGACATTTGGTCGAAAGCCATTTGATCGAACGCCGTTTGATCGAAACGGCAGCGGTCGTTTGTTCGATTTTTTGAATTGGTTCACTTGGCGTGTCGAAAATGGCAAAAAAAGACAAGGAAAAAAAAAGCTGCAGTTCTAAATGCAGTTATCCTAAGGAACATTTAACTTTGTGTAATCTGCTTCCCCGTAAACACATTCCTCATGCTAACCCACTTTTTAGTGTCCAAAAAGCAGTACAAGGGCCAGGGTTGTTCACCGTTAACCCGTTGGACAACCGAATAAGTTTTTCCGCTCTGACACATGGTGACTAAACATGCTGTACTTGTTAATCCCCAACCCTTTGTGAAATAATAATAGACGTCAAGTATTAAACATTTTGGCAAATGAATTAAAAAATAAGTAAATGACATTTTTGATGTTTATTCCCGTCGAATGTGAACAAATTTTAACAGTGGATTATTGTTTGTAATCAACTGACCACTGTATAGGAGAAAGAGGAGTTTCAGTTTATTTACTTTTCGCCTATGTGCAAGTGAACCTAAATTTAGTTCTTGCAACAGACATGTAACCGAAGAAGTCCTTCGAAACTTAGACAAGATTATAAGGCAGTAGATCTTTGTACTTTCTCTATTTCTTCGGATATCGTGCATGTGTAGTGATTCGAGGCTGCAGATGCATACTCTAAGGTCGAACTAAGGTTTTACATGCTGTTAATTTAATATCTCTCGTTGTACCATGGCGAAATTTCGTTCTTAGCACCCACAGACTTCGAGTGGCTTTGCACATATGACTATCCCGTTTCAGACCGTTCCCTTTAAATATGTCGCCAGCAATAAGAAGGGTGCCCAGAACAAGGATAGACTATCGGCTGCTCTCAACCTGGGACAGCTTTTTCAATATGTGTCCTACTGATTGGTAAATGACAAACGCCTGCAACTAACCAGTGGTCTCCCCTCTTCGGCTGCAAAAAGTAAAAAAAAAAAGAAAAAGAAAGAAGAAATAAAAAAGCAGAGGACACTGATTGCCTGCTCCGTATGCTAGAGTCAAAAGTTACAGAAAAAGTGGAGAAGTTACAGAAACAACACAGTGCATGCAGCTGTGAATTCCCTTCGAACAAACGCCTTTCGAACAAACGGCGTCGATCAACCGGCTTTCGATCAAACGGCTTTCGACCAAGCGGTGTTCGATCAAACGCCTTCGATCAAACGGCGTTCGACCAAACGGCGTTCGACCAAATGGGCAGACACCTTTTCATACATCCGCCCTTCTTTCTCCAACATGCATAGAACACAGAGGAAAGGGCAATAAAACCACAGGACCACAACAGTAATAGTACCCGCAATCTCTTTCGATACGATTGATACCAACACGCGTATAGCTCTGAAGCTGAAAGTATAATGTCGAGGACAGCGCAAAAAAAAAAAAAAAAAAGGCACACACACGAATGGAGTGCTACTGGAAATTCAAAAATCAGCCCCAGTAAGGTTCATTTTCAAATTACCTTCCTTTATTTCATTTTTTCATTTGTTACCATTGTCCCCTTAATTGACAACAACTACATGAATGACGATGGGATGAGGTGATTCACGGCAACAAGTGCGGTAATTAAAAAAATTAGTCCCCATTATTTATTCCATAGACACCTCTGGGGTTGCTGTCATTTCGGGTATCCAAAAATGAAAAAAAAAAAAAACAGTCATAGATAGGTCAGTATTTCTTGCAGCCGACCACAGCAAACAATTCCATCATCACCACCCTCATAGTTCATAACAACAAATGCCACACGGTAACGAGTAGGGAGATTGCCCATAGGAGAAATATATCAAAGCCGAGGATAATTCAGGTTGATTTTATAAGTTTGATTTTAAATTAAGATGATGTGTACAAGTACATAGAAGGCTGTGCTATTGCAACAATAATATTTGACGTTAACGGAAAGGTAATATGGATAGTAATAAACGAAAGCAGAATCATACGAAATAGTGTTGCACATAAAAGCGAAAGGAGAACTGTAACATGAAATTCACGAGTGCTTTCCTACACGCGAACTGCAAATTCCTGGATACGTAAATGCGCACTTTTTCTCTTTCTTACTTTTATTTTTCGTGCTAATTTCGTATTAATTTTACGTGCCATAAAGTTTGTAACCCACGCTGTTTATCCTTCAGATGGACAAACGCGTTTAACGATATGTTTGTAACGTTAACGTACTCGTGACCAGTGACTTTGCTCAGAATCGTGCACCCTTTGTTACCTCAACGTCAAGTTAGGTTAGGCCAGGTAAGTTTTTGCTAGGTTAGGTTACGGTAGGCCAGTGTAGGTTGCGAGTAATTATCCGCCTTTGGCGTTTCTCTGGTGAACAATTGTACGAGTGGCCGGAAGGGACAGCACCACAACAAGTATGACGCGAAAGTAAACTACTGTAAATAAATGTTATCTGACTATAAAATGCACAGTTGCGTGCGTGAAACTAATACCCCTGTCACACGACAAACAGAATGAGAATCCCATCGGATGACAATCGCACCGAATGTCATTCGTTTGTCTTACATCGAGCTACACGAAGAAACAGAATGTCATTCGCAAATGATGTCACGATAGCGGTTCCGAAGGCGCTTGCCAATAATGATAAGCCTTTTGGCCAGTTTCTTCGAAGCGAAGGGGAATCACATTGCTAGGCTTGAATTTGATAACTTCCTTTGTCGTTTCATTTTCGTAGAGTTCATCCAATGTACTTAAACTCGCTATTTTTATGTGTCGGGTACCGTGTATCGTATCGTGCAGCATCTCGCATATGACTGACACTCAATGCGAACAGAGTATAGCTTCGAAATGTTGAAAACAGGAAGAGATGAAACATCTATTTATTATTTCCTATGATACAAGCTTTCGCAGAGAGCCCTTCTTGCGAACATGGGACGGGGAAAAGGGGGAACAAAAAGGTAAATGGTCGAAGAATGTTCCAAGCGCTCACCGTATTTGGGTCAGGTAGCTATGGAGGTTGAGTTCGAAAACCGGTTAAGTGTATATGCCTGTCTGTCTTGCATGGGAAGACCTTGAGTTTTGGGAAACAATGCTGACCAGTGGTTGTTAGTGGAATTTTGCGATTTGGAATGATTCCTGATTTTCGTCTTTTGTTGCTATCCGTAAAGTTTGACTGTCTGATGACAATTTTATGTGTGTCGTAAAATCATGTTCCAGCAGTACAAATTTGCAGTCCGAACATGTGTGGAAGCCTGAAGTTTTTTTGAAGGCTGTAAATTACTTATAGTATTATTTTCTCTATCATTCTACACATCCCATGCATACTGTGCAAAGTCGACAAATGCACTTAGAACATTTATTCTGTGTCTGTGAAACTGCGAAGGGGTTTACGCCGAAACATTCAAAAATGCACTCTTAAAAAAACACCCGTGAAAAATCCGCGCCGCAAATAAACACTGCGAAAATAAATCGTAGTTAGGCTTAAAGAGGGAATGTCCCGAATGCTAATTCAAAGCGATACATATGTTTGCCATGCAACGCACAATTCGAACGTTTCTGAATGACATTTCTAGCGTTATTAATGCTGTGTCATCTAAGAGGAGCTGGAAAAATTGAACTATCCAGCTTCACGTTGCAGAAGACGACGCTCGTATGAATACAGGAATAACAATGAATTCGAACACCAACATGCTGTTTCGACACGTCCACCCTGCTAAGCATAACGGCCGCTAAAATGTGAATTTCATTCGCTAAAAGGACATACATTTTATAGTGCACTAGAAATAAATATCTCGTTTTATGTAGGAAAATTCCAACAACAACTCATAGTGTTTGGACATCGTAGTTCACAGCAACACTTCTACGACAACACTGCCGCATTTTGTATTAAAACGGCGCAGATGGCAAACCAACTCAAATTTGTGAATACAGCCGCTAATGCACGAAGACGCATGATATATTCCACTTATAACATGCATCCGCCACATGGCATCACTGAAGCACATCACTAAATTACAGTATTCTTGTGTTTTATCGACGCAAAGCTACAGCAAAACAGCGCAAGCGGCCATCTTAGGCAACCACAAACAAGTTATACCATTATAATGCAGTATACCTTCCCTGGCGGAGCAGGTTGCCAACGAGGTCTCGCGGAATGCAAAAGTATAAAAAAATAACCCTGAAGGTATAAACGTGGAACATAATACTGACTTTTATACCTACTGACAACGCGCAAGGTATATCGTTGCAACATGACACTTATTTATACCATTTGAAAGGTATACATATAGCCCTTATGGTCTAAACGACGTGACAAGACCCTCCTTTGCACCCCGTTTATCCCTTTTTAGCACCATTTTGGCTGACAGTGTACAGAATGATGCATTTAACACTGTTGATTAGCTGAAAACGGGAGGCGTACGCCTTGTTGGGACACTTACGTAGTTAAGGGTCTCGAAAAGGCTTATCCTCCCGTTTTGAACAAATCAGCAGTAATAAAGGCATGGACCTGTCGAATGGTTGGCCTACTTCTGCGTGCTATGCGATAAAGTTCTGTGTTTAGACTTCGGGCGGTCTCGTGGGATCACGATGGTGGTGGTGATGCTGGTGAAAGGGCTCGCCGTTATCGGCCTCACAGAGATACCGGCTGTGCTCTCTGTTTTTTTTTTTCTGAGTTTTCCTCATACGCTTGCAGACACATGTGGGCACAGTTCGCTCAGAAGTAGGTCCGGGACTCACATTCCCCCAGGGCGTCAGTCGTGACGTTGCCCTCGTTGTCACCACATTGCCTATTTGCATAAAAGTTGAGGGTGCGCGAGCCAAGACGTGTGACTGAGCGTGAGACAGCTACTTAACTTTCATGCAAATGGCCAATCAGAATGTGGCTGTATAGGTTTCCGAGATGGGTGAAACATGCAGCTGACACTGACATCTGATGCATGTGGAAGGCACGCGCTCAGATGCTAGGGGTCACATGAAAGGAAAATGATTTTATTTCAGAACAGACACACTGTGATGGAATCAGTGTTCAAGACCCTCCTGGTGGATGAATCCGTAGAACCACTTCTATAAGATGGCAGTCGTTGCTTGAAATGCAGCTGGAACTACGGGGATGTGCTGAAGGGAAGAATGGTAACTGGATAACGAGCAAAAGAGATTCATTTGTGTATGCGATGGCGACACGCTATTTTTTCGCATACTATTCTGAAATTTCCTAATACAGGTACTGCGGGTACTAAGCATACGTGGCCAGAATACACTAATAACCAAACGTCGCGCAATAACATCGTTAGCAACGCGAACTTCGTTCCGTGTATTTCCATAGGGACATGGTACTGTAGCACAGTTGCATCAACCTGCCGCAGGGGGTGCCACTCACACAGAAGCAATACGAGATCTGGTAGGACGCGACCTACCGCTACCTAGCGGTAGCTAGAAGCAACTTTGCCGTGACCGCCATATTAATTTATGCATAGGAAAATCGGGATGCACGGAGAGAATGTTTGCATGGACAATTTTTTGTTACGTGGAGTTTGGTTACTACGATTTTTTGTTCGTGTTCGCCGGATAAATGCGTCATCACGCGCCACCGGAAGTTCATGCGGTATAAGCAGGGAGGGCCATAGGTGCCTGCATGCGGGGCCACTTTATCTGCGCCCACCCTGTACATGTCGCGCACGTTTTGCAGCCGCGTGAATGTGATTGTCTGGATGGCAACAATGTCACATGAAAAAAGTTCTGTCTTTCCTAGTGCTTTACGGCAAGCAAATTGACTTTCGAAAGTGTGCTCGCGTACGTCAGCGGGCCTGAGCGAGACACAGAGACAACCCGGCATCTTTGGCTCATGTTTGTCCACCAGCTTTTCCGTGCTTACGCGATTTCTTTGCGTTCGTTGTTCTAAATAGGAAGGGAACTCCAAAGCACTTACCGATATGTCCCTAGATTACCGGAGAGTGCCCAAGCATGATACGCCATCCTGTCAGGCACACTAATGCGAATGTTATGATCTCATAAATGACAGGCGCTCGTATGAATCAAACACACACATATTCCTCGACGCGTTCCAGTAACGTGAAACTTCTCAGCCATGTGAGTGTTCTCGACAGCGAGTTATATAAGCCATTTTTAGCAGATGGAACCGGACGTGAGGAAACTCGTGCGCGTTCTCCGCTTCCACTTGCCAAGGCTTGCCCAATGTTGGTAGCTGAATGAGCAAACATAGAAATCCGGAGCGTTCAAACAGGGAAAATATCAAACTACGTGTCACTGGCAACGGTCGCAGCTGTGACAAGTGTCACGTGACAAGTGTCACAACTCAAGTGTCACACGCCCTCCCAGGCTTGAGTAATCAGCTATGACACCCCATCCACCTCGCTGAAAAACCTTAACACGTTTCATGTTGCTTCATAGGGACTAAGTTCGCGGTGTGACGCTTTTCAGATCCAGGTTTGGGCTCGCCCAAAAGTGGCACAGCAATTTCATGTGTCACTCAAGCTTCAATGCTTTTAGCGTGTACACTTTTGGCTTTAGCAGTCGAAAGAGGGTGTCCCGCGTACCAAATCGACATTACAGCCGTCTACCTGAACGGGTTGTTGGAAGAACGCATCTACATGGAGCAACCAGCGCTGTTCCATGAAGGAAATAGAGAAGACGTCTGCCTTTTGATGAGGAGTTTGTACGGGTTACGTCAGTCCACGAGTGGAAGGTAGAGACTTGGCAAGTTTCTCAATATCGTGTGTTTAACCAGGTTGAAAGCGGATCCCTGTTTCTATTTCGACAACGTGGAAGGTATAGTCGTTGAGTGTACGTAGATGACATCTTGATCATTGCGGTGGATGAAGACAAAGTAAGAGAGCTGAAACAAGCCATTTGGGCCACCTTTGATATCAAAGAGATCGTAAAAATTAGTCACATTCTCTCTATGAGAATACAGCGCGGAGCTGGTGGGAGTTTGACCCTGGATGAGTCGGTGTATGGAATTCTGGACGTATTTGGGATGAAAGACGCAAAGAGAGCATCAGCGCCACTGGATCCAGGAACAAAGCTTCAGACGCTCAAAGAAGGCCAATCGCCAGTGGATTTGTACCACAGATACGGTCAGGCCGTTGGTAGTTTGCTTTACCTATAGCCGGAGGCACGAGACCAGACTTGGCATTTGTAGCGTTATATCTGAGTCAATTCAAATGCAAACCCCACAACTGAGCATTGGAATGGAGTGAAGCACGTTTTACGGTAAGTGAAACAGACCCAAAGATACGTACTAACATTTACAAGGACCGGGAAAGCCGTGGAGGCATACTGTGACGCGGATTGGGGGAGCGACAAGGCGTTTAGGCTCTCCTTCAGCAGTTATATTTTTACGCTAGCCGGAGCAGCAATTTCCTGGAGCAGTCGAAAGCAACGGTCAACCGCTCTGTCAACAGTAGAGGCCGAGTACCTAGCGATGTCCGATGCAACCAAGGAGGTGCTGTGGCTGCAGCATTTAGCACGTAAACACGTCTGCGAACCAAGCGGAAACCACGACTAAAGTCATGGCGCAAGGAAGATGGCGCCAGGCAGAGCGGTTTGTGGAAAGTGCTCTGTGCCATTTCAGGGCAGACAGCCGTTTATTTATTGCTCTGGTGAGTGTCAACGAAGCTTTCATTGTACATGTGTGAACGTTTGTCCTACGGAGTATGAATTTCTGATGCGGGATGGCAGTAGCACTTACAAGTGTGATATTTGTGCCCGCCAACGCACGAAGAAAGGTACCAGGAGTAAAGAATCTGAGAATGAACTTGACAAAGAACTGGTTTTAACCAGTGAAACGGCGGCCGTGTCTGCTCTCTCTGAGGTCAACAATACGCACGATGTTATCTTGTTGTTGCTAAGGAAGGTTGATATTGTAACCTGCGAAGTCAAGAGCCTGAAAACGGAATGTCATGCTCTAAGGTCAGAGTTGCGACTGTGCCAGTGTGCTAGTGCTTCAAGCGGGTCGACGAAGTCTTCAAGTACGGCTGGGGCTCACCATGGCTCGGCTAAGAACTCGTATATTGAAGCGTTGGTTAACGACACGAGGCATAAGAGGTCTAATCCCCAGTATTGCTACAACCATAGTCCCGTAGTGCAAGTACGCCAGTCAGTGTGCGTCCCCGTCCTGATGTAAGTATGCGCCCAAACTTTCCACAAACTTCAACAGATGAAGAGGGCTTCACCTTAGTCAACAGAAAACGTAACCATGAAATGAAATCTGGAACAGCGAAGAACTGCACTATATCGGTTGTTGCTAAACGTGCGAACACACGTGACTTGTTTGTGACTGGGTTAGCTCCAGAAACAAGCGAGGCAGACGTGATATCTTTTGTGAAGTCCGTGGTGGGCGATAGTCTGGACCACACATTGACTTGCACGAAACGCGAATCGAGGTACCCTACATATTCATCCTTCTGCCTCACCGTCAGCGCCGAATCATTTGATACGATAAACGACCCAAACATTTGGCCCGACGGATGCTTATTCAGGCAGTTTTTCGGAAGGCTAGAAGGTCGCCCTCCAACATCGTCGGGTTAGAACGATATGAATGGTAGCGAGGGGGTCAAGCATTAATGCGTATTATCAAAACGTACAAGGTCTACGTACGAAAACGAATGACTTCCTCGAGTGTCTGCTACTAACGAACTATGAGTTGATATGCTTAACGAAGATGTGGCTTTGCGAAGGCATATCTACTGCGGAAGCCTTCACTTCAAACTACACAGTACTGCACAGAGGCAGAGACTACGACCGGCGCGGCTGCAAATTTGGAGGAAGCGTGCGTATTGCCGTGGACAGAGACATTAGGGCCTACCGTCGGCCCGACTTGGAGACTTATGAGGAATGAGGGAGGCATGATGGAGAAATGAGGAATGAGACTTGTGGGGTGCAAGTTGACTACGGGAATGAGGTACCGTACGTGATCGGTAATTAGTACTTTCAACCACATTCTGACGCGGACACATTTATTGATCTTCATAACGAACCCTGATACTGGAAAAAAAAAACACTAAAGAGGAGACTCCTGTTTAGTGTTTTTTCCCCAGTCTCAGGGTTCGTTATGAAGGTCAATTATCACCAGCTCGCCCGCTTTCTCGCCGCTGTTCACGTTTATTGCTCGTTTTGATGACTTGAGTTCACGTCTGGATGTGTCTCGTAATCGTGTTTTTGAGTCTCGTAATCTTCCTGGTATAGAGTGGCACACGGCCATATTCCACACTGGAGATATTGCCTCAGGAGTGAAGACGTCATCTTTGCTAGATTTCTTATGGTTCGGCGGTCTTCATCAATACAATATGATTTCCAACACAGCTAACAATGTACTTGATCTTGTGATTTCCAATGAATCTCTGGTCAGCGTTGAGTTATCCAGCCCGTTGGTGCGTATTGATGAATATCATCCACCGCTTTTGGTGTACCACGCCAAGCATCGACCCAGACCAAGTTTCCCATAATTCAGTGTAATTTGTGGAGATTATTTGGCGCTATACCGTCATTTTCAGAACTGTGAGTGGTAGCTGCACGGAAATCCTTTGTCGACGAAGCACTGGGCTGTCTTGTTGATATTGTGATGATGATGATGATGATTTAGGTTTTCCTGGCGCATAAGCGACGAAGGCCATAATGCGCCAAGACAATGGTAAGAAAAGTACAAGTTAAAAAGTATAAAAGTATAGTGATTTAGTTAAAACAAGACTTTACAGTTAGAGTATCAAATGACATAAAATCAAATAACTAAAACTACAATGCAGTTAAAATGCCAATGTCTTGAAAGAAGTTAAAAACCCGTTCAAATGGTAAAAGAGCCTCATCCCCCAGCAAAAGGGAGGGATGTAGAGGTGTATGGTATGTGTACAGCTCGTGAAAATGGTGAAGTCGGTGTGTGTCGTACGATGGACATGTAATGAGCATGTGAAGGACTGATTTTGTCTCATCGCATCGCATGCAATGCGGAGCCTCTTCATTGCGGAAGAGGTGACTGTGGGTCAAATGCGTGTGCCCAATCCTCAGCCTGGCAGAAACAACTTCGTGAAGACGACTGTTAAAAATTTCTGTCCGTTTTACAATGGTGGGCTTAACTAGATGAAGTTTGTTGCTGCGCAGGGTATTCCAGTGCTGTTGCCATTTGTTATTTATGGCCCTCATAAGTGTAGGTCGGAGATCTTGAAAAGGTACATCAAAACGACTGACCTCAGATGAAAGAGCAGTTGTGGCAGCTGCATCAGCGAGTTCATTCCCGGCTATACCCACATGACTGGGTACCCAGCAGAATGTCAAAGATAGGCCCTTTTTTATTACCTTAGCAGCAAGGCATTGTGCCTTTTATACAAGAAGGTTTTTTGACATCCCTATGTTGCCTACTGCTCGAAAACAACTCAGAGAACCTGTGTAAATGACCGATGACTTTGTGTGACTTTCTAAGATGTAGTTCAGTGCCAGGATTATTCCGTATACCTCGGCATTAAAAACTGAGAGCATGTGAGGTAGACGATATGATTGTGTGAATCCGTCGGTCACCATTGCACATGATACTGAGGTGCGTGTTTTGGAACCGTCAGTGTAAAAAGCTCTGTGTTGCCCAAGACTTTCTTTAAGGGACTCAAACTCCTGCTGGATCACAACAGGTGGTGTGTCATGTTTCTTGAACATAGACAGGGAACGATTAAAACATGGAGGAGATTGCCAGGGCGGGACCCGTGGGCTAGCCTGTACTACGGTGAAATCATTATGTGGGAAATTGTAATCCTCGCATCCCTGAAGAACACGCATGCTAAATGGGGGAACAACGCTGGGCTTATTAAGAAAGAGCTGCTTGAAACGTGTGCCTTCAACAGAGGAAATGGCTGCGTTATTGGGATACCCTTTTACCCTCAAAGAATATAAAACAGATAAGTAAAATCTTCTTCTTTCCAGCGACCATTCATTGCTCTCAACATAGAGGCTTTCCACTGGCGACGTGCGGAAAGCACCAGTTATCAGACGCAGTCCCTGGTGATGCAATGGGTCTAAAATCTTCAGGACAGATTTCCGAGCAGACCCAAAAACAACACATCCATAGTCCAGTCTAGACAGCACTGTGGACACATAGATCCTATGTAGAGTGTCACGATCGGCCCCCAAGATTTGTGGGACAGCACTTTCAAAAGGTTTAAGGACTCAATGCATTTAGTTTTTAGGTTCTTGATGTGTCATAAGAATGTCAGTTTGCTATCAAGGATGACCCCAAGAAATTTGTGTTCACTTTTAATAGTGAGGTTCTGTCCGTTCAGCTTAAGAGTAGGTGGAGGAAACAGTCCTCTGACCCTCGAGAAGTGAACGCATACTGTTTTCTCATGTGAGAACTTGAATCCATTCTCATGGGACCATTTTGTAAGCTTATTTAAAGTTAGTTGCACCTGTCGTTCACATGTTGCTAGATTCGTGGAAGAGAAAGAAACCTGAATGTCATCCACGTATAATGAATAAGACATGGTAGGTGGGATTATGCTAGCTACTGAATTGATTTTCACGAGAAACAGAGTGACGCTAAGGACGCATCCCTGCGGCACCCCGTTCTCTTGGATGAAAGGACGGGATAGTGTTGTTCCAAGCCGTACTCGAAATGTCCTGTTTTGGAGGAAGTTTGTTATACACCTCAGAAGGCGTCCCCTGATCCCAAAAGAGTACATGTCCTGTAGGATACCATACTGCCAAGCGGCGTCATACGCCTTTTCAAGATCGAAGAACACCGACAGGCAGTGCTGTCTACGGACGAAAGCTTCACGGATCATTGTCTGCTCGTACGAGGTGGTCAGTTGTGGAACAACCCGCGCGAAAACCACACTGCAGTTGAGAAAGACATTTGTTCTCCTCTAGGAAATGGACCAGCCGAGCATTGACCATACGCTCAAACGTTTTCCCGATGCAGCTGGTGAGAGCGATGGGTCGATAACTGGCCGGGCTTGAAGGTTCCTTTCCTGGTTTTAACAAAGGAATTACAGTAGAAATTTTCCACGCTGAGGGTAATATACACTGGACCCAAACCTGGTTAAAAAATTGGAGTAAAACATCTTTGGATGCCTCAGACAGATGGCTCAGCATAGAGTACATCACCCTGTCTGGGCCTGGTGAAGTTGTCTTTGTGTGCTCTAAGGAACGATTAAGTTCTACTTTGGTGAAAGGCTGATTATACATCAGACTGTCTCCACAATGCATTGAAATTTTCTTCTTCTCTGCACTACGCTTAACTTTAAGGAACTCATTGGTGTAGTTAGAGGAAGAAGAAACGCTTTCAAAATGTTCACCAAGAGCATCGGCTTGTTCCTGTAAACCTTGACATGGCTGACCATTAACTACTAAAAGAGGGGTAGCGCGGCTCATGTTTACACCTCTGATCTTATGAAGTCGATCCCAAATAAGTTTAGAAGGTGTGTTGGAAGATAGGGAGGACACAAAACTGCGCCAAGAGGACCGCTTTGCTTGCTTGCGCGTCCACCTGGCCTTGGCTCTTGCCTTTTTAAAGAGAAGAAGGTTTTCACTCGTTGGGTATCTTCGAAATCTACTCCATGCACGATTTTGGCCTTTTCGTGTTTCTCCACACTCCTTGTTCCACCAAGGTTTCGGTCGCTTTGGCAAACGACCGGAAGTTACGGGAATACATTGTATTGCTGCGTCTAGGATGACATTGGTAATGACACGGTTTGCTTCGTCAATCGTCATCCTAGTAACAGAGATTAAAGAGAGGTTGCATTTATCAGAAAAAGTGTTCCAATCGGCTTCTTGAAGTTTCCACCTAGGGGGGCACGTTGTCAAGATATCTACTTGAGGCATATACTTCAATACTACTGGAAAGTGATCACTTCCCAATGGATTTTCTTGCACTGCCCATTCTAAAACATTGAAAAGAGATGGACTACAGAGAGACAGATCTAATGCCGAGAAAGACTGTGTAGCGGAGTGTACATACGTAGGTGCTCCTGTATTCAAAAGACAGATGGATGATGAGAGCGAGAATTTTTCTAACATCTTGCCCCGACAATCAGTCCTTGTACTACCCCAGAGGGGATTGTGCGCATTAAAATCGCCTAAAAGAATGAAAGGAGTTTGAACTTGGCTGCATAGATCTTCTATGTCGTTTTGTGTGATGGATGCTGTTGGCGGCAGATAAACGGAGCAGACAGTGACTACCCTATCCAGGCACACCTGCACTGCTACAGCTTCCAACTGTGTATTGAGGTTAACTGCTCTGGCTGGCACAGACGCTCGTGTGACAATCGCTACACCTCCAGATGAACGATTCGCGTCATTTCGATCCTTTCGGAATATATTGTGTCTACGTAAAGGAGTTGGAGAGGTCGTATTCAAGTAAGTTTCCTGGAGACAAAAGCATGCTGCATTGTAGGTATCAAAAAGATCATTTACATCGTCTAGATTTGAAAACAAACCACGGCAATTCCATTGGAGGAAGTGGTTCATAATGGCGGCAATTCCAAGAAGTAACAAAATGAAGCGCAGCACTTGGTTATTCCGACTGGGTAGCACTTGTTTCATTTAGGAGGTTGGACCCTTCGCAGGGGTGGCTTCTGTGGTTCGCTTGTCTTTGCTCCTCTTCCTCTGCCTTTTTCTCGTTTTTCTTTCGGATTCATTTCAGGGAGGCTTGATGATGACTTTTGCGACATTCTATCGTCATCATCAACCTCCATGCTTTGAAGGCCTTTGTGGGAGGGGGCTGTCACGCCTCCATCCCAAATCGACTGCATGCCATCGGCTTATGAAGAAGTAGTGGCTGCTTCTTTTTGGCCAGTTGGACGGCTGACCTCCGTTATAGCAGGAGACACCTGAGTGCTCCCAGCTTCCTCTTGGGGAGTGTGGGGTGGAGGCTCAATACCCTGCGACCAGGTTTGAGTCTCCACGGATTTCCTCTGTGGTGCCACTCCCCTACGCACCACTTCGGAGAAACTGCCTTTCTTTTGAAATTCGTACTGGGTTCTAGCAGCTCTGCAGGAAATATTCTGCTCTGTTTTGATTCTGATTACTTCTTTTTCGTCTTTCCAGCGCGGGCATGATCGTGAGTATACTGGATGGTTACCCTGGCAGTTAGCACAACGGTATTCATTGCTGCAGGATTCTCCTGAGTGGTCTTTGCCAGCGCACTTTGGGCATGTCAGATGTCCGCGACATGCAAGTGAGCTGTGCCCAAAACGCTGGCATTTGAAACAACGTCTCGGATTTGGCACGTAGGGCCTAACGTTACAGCTCAGGTAACCTGCCTTTATATTGGTGGGTATGGTGTGTAGTTTGAAGGACAGAATAATGTGTTTGGTGGCAATTTCCTTGCCGTCCCTCCTTATCATGATTCTTTTTGCGCATACTACACCCTGGTCACTCAAACCCTCTTCAATCTCAGGTTCCGTGCATCCGAGAAGCTCGTCCTCTGAAATCACGCCCTTCACGATGTTCAACGTGCGATGTGTCGTCACACTCACAGGAGTATTCCCAATGATTTTCAGTGTTTGTAATGCAGTGCTTTGTTGGTTACTTTGTACTTCAACCTGGATGTCTCCGTTGTTCAGTTTTTTTGCATTGTATGCTTTACCAATGACTTTTTCCAGGTCTTTCGCCACAGCGAAAGGAGAGATTTTTGCGAGTGATTTTCCATCTTCGGTTGACTGGATTACTAGAAACTTAGGAAACCAGGGATCTGGAGTTAGATAAATAAGATTTAGCTCAGTTCTTTCGGTGCGGCTCCTTTTCAGGCGCCGATCGTTTTTTTTTTTTAGTGTTGATTATCCATAAACAGAAGTATTATTATTCAGTACAGCAGGTGTGTCGCCCACCATCGAGCCCAACTGAGGGAGTGTGCCATACACACTAACACTTTCCTCTGTACTATACCCTAGCGCAGGTTTCAAGAGAGTGAAAGGACTGCACAAGGTTGGCCCTCGCCGCCAAAGAAGGTGAAAGGAGAAGGACTAGAAGGAAGGATACAAAGGAGAAAGTAATTAGCGTGGGAGATGACGACTCAGCTGAATAGTCCTGGCCGGGCCTTCCAGGACCACCCGTCTATGGGAAGCAGGGGCCAAAGCGGTGTGTTGCTTTCCCGGAGGGGCCCCGAAGGGTCCAAAACAACCTCCGGGTCTACTCAACCGCCAGGATCCCCTTTTCCCCAGACACGGGGAAGCCACGCACAGCTATACGTGGGGGTCTCCCTCCTGCGGCTACCCAACCGTGAGTGCAGGAGGGGGCTACTGCGGCGGCTGCCGGGCGATGGGGGCGCCAAGTTCCCGACGCCGGGTGTTGATATTGTTATGGATGATATAGAAAGGCACGTACCAATATATGTCCCCAAAAGGGGCAAATACCCTCCTTGGTTTCCAAGAGAACTCAGAACACGCTTACGTAACAAGCTTTATTGCCATCGGAAGTTTAAGAAGACCCGCCTCCAATATTGGCATGAGAAGTTCAGAGCTTACCGAACAGTTTCCAAGGAGTTATATGGCCATGGTCATAAAATAGATGTCAAGACTACGGAGGCGTGTCTGAGATCTCGTCCTATGACATTCTGGAGTTATTGTAAGACGTTAACGAAAACAGCTCAGAATAATATTGTTTTGCGTCATGATGGGTCCTATCATAGCAATCCTAGCGTGGTAGCGAACATTTTTGGTGACCAATTTGGTTCCATGCAGTCTTCTAGCATGCTCGGTAACACACAGTTGACGATTGAACTCGAGTGTAATACAGACGTTTTGACAGTGCGTCATTTGACTGTAGACGAGATCATGTGCGCTACATCTCAACTGAAATCTGAACTTACTACAGGTCACGACCGGATCCCAAGTTTCATACTCAAAGGATGCGCTGACACATTTGCACCCGTTCTGAGATATTTGTTCGAGTTATCATTAAGCACATCCACGTTCCCGGACATGTGGAAATACGCTATCACTGTACCTCTGTTCAAGACGGGCGGCAGTTGTGATAAAGACAACTCTCGTACAATCTCTTTGCTATCTAATGCATCTAAAATATTTGAGACAGTTATGTACCAGAGATTGTATACGTTCTTCATGCGTAAGATTGTTGATGCGCAACACGGATTTGTAAAAGGGAGATCTGTTGAGACAAACCTGTGCATGTTTGTGCTCCTCTTGTTGAGAATCGCGGACAGGTAGATGCGATACTATTCGACATGAGTAAGGCTTTTGACAGCGTCAATCACGAATTTTTTGCTAGAAAAGCTATCTGCCTATGGCCTGCCTATGGTGCACTTGTCAAATGGCTTTCGAGTTACCTAGCAGGACGCACCAATGTTGTACGCTTTCGTAATACCCTCTCTGTACCTTATCAATGTGTTTCTGGCGTCCCGCAGGGGTAAATTTACAACCTTTATTCTACAATGTGTTCGTCAACGACATATCGCGTAATGCGAAATATTCAGAGTGTTAACAAGAAGCAGACGACCTGAAAGCTTACAGGAAGATCGAGCCGACCAGTGATGCGCTATTATTACAACACGACATTAGTGTTATTGAATATTGGTGCACCAAAAATGGCTTGCGACTGAACAGAAGCAAAATGAAAATGACTACCCTAACCCGAAAGGAAGACGCTGTGAGGCACCATTACCCAGTAGGTCGGGGCATCGTTGAGAGGGTATGTGTAGTGCGTGATCTCTCTTGTGTTATGGCATTCTGCGTTGAGGTTGGAACCGAATGTTACAAGTATTGTAGCATCAGCAAAGCGCTCCCTTGGTATGATCTTCCGTGTTGCAAAGTGTTCTAAAAACAAGGAATGTCTGACGAAATGAATGAAATTAACGCTCTATAGATGCTTAGTTAGATCTAAACTAGAGTTCGCTTGTGTTGCATGAAACTTCTTAAACAGTAAACTATCAGCGAAAATCGAAGGAGTTCACAGACATTTCGTTCGGAAAACGTATGACAATTTTTGTTATAGAAACTGTTTATATGAATATAATTGGGTGTTGTCTAAACTTGGAATAAGCACCCTACGAAGACGTAGGGCTGAGTTTGACTTATACTCTTTGTTAAAAGTTGTTAATGGGTACTTTGAGTGCCCGGACCTTCTCTCTGCTGAACGGTTCCAGGTACCACTAAGGAGATGTAGAGCTACAAATTTGTTTTATGTGAACCATCTGTATTTGATGTCACCTGTAGTCAGATCGAAACTTATCTTTAACAGAATTGATGACCAGGATATTGATATATTTGCGAGACTTTAGGCATGCTGTACAATGTTCAGTGCTAGAATGAAAAGGTTTGTAATTTTTCTCTCTATTCTTTTTTACCGCTGTGATATTTTTACCATGAAGAGTAATCCACTCACTTAGGCCTTGGCTGTTAGTGGGTACTCGTTAAATAAACAAATAGACAAATAGACAAAAAATCTTAAATGGGGTGAAAACCCAGCAAGTCTGCGATGTCATGGGACTCCGAAGTGGCGTGCGCACGACGCATTGAGTGATTGTGTTAGATACGTCCAATATGCCGTGAGCTGTTTGGGGCATTAGGTTTCGTTTTTTGTGTCTGCTCGGCACTTCCTCTGCGCGCCATCACGTCTCTCGTGGCGTGCTTTGTTGTGCCTTCTGATCTCTACGCTACTAAAGGATTCTGCGGATATGTTTGTCTCTCGTACTGCTACACCTGCGGTTACTACTTAACGTCATCCCCAGTGACATCGTTCTTTCCCCTGATTTGCTGAAAACGGTGGTGTCTACTGTCATCAGGGTGGAGGGCTACCTATGGAATTACGGAGCAAAAGTGAACGAGATAACAACACTTACTTACTCGTCTTTTTCTTACTTCATGACTATCCTGTTAGATATGTAAAATATGCCGTTAGCTGCCGGGCAGTGCTAGTTGGTCACCATTGCTGGTGTGGTGGAAGCTTATCAGTAAAAGTATTCCCGTCTCACGCCATTAAGCCGTACGCAGTGAAGACGACGTTCTACTTTTGAGAAGTGAAATAAATGTTGATCATGGTGCACACTTAAAAATGAACTTCACCACATAGCACGCCCCTAGCCAACCATCATCCCCAGTGGCATTGTTCTTTCCCGTACGCTTTTTTTTTTGTTGTTGTTACATTACGACAATATTCTTCCAAACAAAGCAACAAAGCAAAACGAGACAAAACGCTCAACAAAAGAAAGAAGCACCTCTACCACCACCGCCAATGTCCGAAAACTTTCCTCAGCTGCCACAAAGGCTAGATAAGACAAGGCAAGCACGACAGACCACAGGCCCATCGCGAGCAGAAATGCCTCCACCGCCTCCAAGTGTTTGGTCTACTAAAGAGACTGTCGAAGGTTACAAGCGTACCTCGCCACCAGTGCCGCCAAGGAAACTCATCCCTCGGCCAGACACAAGGGTTCCGCCCACAACTGGTCTCCTTGGTCCTCCGTATCATTCATTTTGTTCTGGGCCTTTAGGGCTATTGTTCTTTCTCTCACACAAGCCAAGCAACTTCCCGAGGTAAAGGAGGCTCGAGCCTTCGATTCTGAGCTGCTCAGAATCATTACGCAAGCCAGTCGTGGTTAAAACCTGCTGCTGTGCAACGATAATGCGTTGGAACTGCAATGGAAAGATAGGAATGAAACAGATGAATGAATGATTGAATGAATGAAACAGATACCAATGACGCACTCTGTCAAAAGCTTTTGCCTGGTCGAACGAGGCTAACACCGTTGTTCGCTCTCTCAGGTTTAATCACTGGATGGGGGTCGCAATCGGCCATCCCTATGGAGGACCGATAACCTGCCGAGAACCGAACAGGTCTCGAATTCTAGTGAAAAGTTGTTGTATTGTTGACTCGTACTGCCAACTCTAGGATGGGACAAGCGAAAATCTTGTCCACTGTGTATTGGCATCGAGGCGGAAGACCAGTCACAAGGACTGGCTCCCATATAACTATCTCAACAAGCTATGACTAAAACTAGAACTAGTGCAATGCCAACTCCTGCTTGTGAAATCACGTCACGTTAAGGATTGCTGTTCGTGCTTGTCGTCGCCATGCAACAGACCAAGACTGCGGGGAGTTGCGTACGGGATAACGGCACGAAAGAAAGTAACGCTTAGTAATGAACAACGTACCTTCCATGCGTTTCTTCGAATAGCACAGACGAAGTTAGCCAGCGTCTTGCGAACTCCATAGCACCGAGGACTGCTCTCTCCCTCTGTAAGACCCTGCGAATACCCGCTCGAACGAGGCTTAGAACGTGTGACGTCCACCGAGCGCGACCGCCGTGTACTGCTATGCAGCGCGCAATCCACACTTGGTAATTTATCTCTACGGCTAAGAGAATGAACTGTCGTCTATCCCGGATTGGAAAGGGGGGTTGAAGGAGCGTTTGAATGGTGCCCCAGCGAATCCGTGGAACCCCATACAGCTCCTCAACTCTGTGCCACAAAACGTCGGGAACGAGACACTCATGAAAAGCGTGCTGCGCAGTTTCATGGCTAGAACAGAAAGGACACTAAGATCAGGAAAAGATCTTCCCGGAACAGCACCGCAAGCGGTACTGCCCCGACGACCTTGTTATCGGCCGCGCGTTCAAAGACACGGCCCACCCAGGGGCGGACCGCGTTATCAAGGGGCCCTTCTCCGCCTGTGTTCCGTGTCTTTGCTTTTGGCGCTGTAAGGTTTTTGGTATTTCCGTTGTATCGTTTATTCAATTCAAAAGGACACTAAGAGCAAAATGTTAGTGTGACAACTGCCGCGAACGCTGTGTTGCAGACTGCCCACTGCTACATATCATCAGTGCAAGATAGCCAACTTTGCCGGTGCGGTGGTTCACAATAAAACTGCTCGCCCGTTACGCCACTTAGCGGTACGCAATGAAGACGACGTTTCACTTTTGAGAACTGAAATAAATGTTGATCGTGGTGCACCCTCAGAAAATGAACTTCACCACATAGCATGCACCTAGCCGACCATAATCCCCAGGGACATAGTTCTTTCCCCTGATTTGCTGAAAACGGGAGCGTACTAAACGGTAAAGCTCTGTTTTGAGAGTGTAATATAATGACAGCTGAAGATATTGTGTGCAGGCTATACCTCATTTTGATTAAACTATATGTATGCACGAAAAACGGCAATTTTTGACACAGCTAATCACGAGGGCAACATAAAAGTAAACAAAAACTGAATGGATAAAAAAGATCGTTTTGAAACAAGTAGATAATAGGATAGCAGTCGTTTTAAATATTGATACGCGCACGAAAAACAAAGCTTCACCGCATAGCACGGTTCTAGCCAACCATGCATCAAGCCGAATGACAACGTTCTCCCCCTTGATTGTATGAAGGGGGGGGGGGGGGCGTACGCCATATGTGTGTCAATCATGAACGCCATGGTGTTGTGCAGACCGTGAAAGACTCGACGTCGTCGGCCACAAATCTGACGTACGCCCTCGGTTTTCAGCAAGTCAAGGGAAAGAACGATATCTGTGGGGATGATAATTGGCTAGGAGCGTGCCATGCGGTGAAGCTCTCTTTCAGAGTGCACTGACCAAACACTCATGCGCGGTATCGTCACGCAATTGGGTACGCATCAATTTCAATGAAAGAATGCAGGCAATGGATTTGAATTTTGTCTTTTTGAGTGTTTTCCAATGTAGCAGTAGTAACACAATACCTGAAGAACTGTTTTTCATTGGTCTCCTCTGCTGTGGCACGCTGAAATAAACTTGTAAAACACACATTTCAGTTTCATATATGGTTACATGTGAATCCAGGGAAAATGGGGACCTCGTTCGGTTTTGCTCCGGTGTTTTCATAATCTGGAAACGCACAATCTGCTCAAATTTCGTGTTCAGTGTAGTGCAACAACATGCAATATTTCCATGCCTCGATAATATCACAACAGCCGCAAGATGCTAATGCACTTTATGATACTGTATGATCAGTCCTACTGCACTGTTAAATGTCTCTGGAGATAAGGCACGCTGCAAACAGATGATAGGAACTGGGATGGTTAATAAACATGCGATAGGATAACGCGCCTCAATTTCTCCATCGGGGCTTACAACAACCATCTAGCACGTTATTGCTCTTACTGTACAATGACAGGGATGCTTACAGTGTGTATCACAGGAGATGACACTCATAATAAGCGCCAGCGCAGCCAGCACGATGCTTTGTCTTTGAAGATGCACATTGACGTTCGGCCATCCGCACGCTGTACAGGTCCATTGGATTGGTATCTCGATTTTGTCCAGTAGCACATGTCGATGTCACTCGCTTTGACCACACCTTGATAGTGCTTTTACGTTTACCATGCAAGAGCTTGCAGTAGCGTCTTCTGAAAACAACTGCTGCATTTCGTGCTCCCGGTCAAGCGTTACGCCGCTTTCTTTACTAACCGTTCATTCAAACCGATTCTGCTTAATTTTTACCAATTAGACTTCGAATTAGTGAAACATCACCTACCACAACCGCGCTACGATAGTTTTTTCAGCACACGTTTACGGTTGCAACGTACCTAGGCCGACGTTAAACTAGCCCCTACCCTAGTTTAAAATACGTCCTATTCAAATACATGGGTCTTAAACCACCGGTTTAAGTAGCTTGGGTGGACGATCGAAATGGAATATTTGAAGCGAATATTCGTCCCATTGCGATAAAATCCATCTCCTGGGCGCTTCTAGTAACTATATAACCAAAACTTACCCAAGATTTGATGAAAAATTCTTCCTGAACCGGGGATTAGGCCTACCGATCACAACCGCTTCTGGGAGACTCTGGCGAAATGCGCATGCGCCGTGCAAGAAGCTCGCTATGTGCGGTGCCATTGGCTTCACAGCAGCAGGTTGTAGAGCATGGGGTGGTGATCCAGGATTGGCGAACGAAAGTCTCACGTGATCGATTTAATCCCGACGTCACCAAACCAACGGTTTTAGTAAGTTGGTGAATACGGCGGGTAATTACGTGCGCATGAGTGAACGTGGATAGAAATGTTAATCGCATTATTGTGACTTATCACTTCAGTTTTTTAGTTATCACTTATACTTTTTAATATTGCACCACTGCTTCTACAATGTCAGAGCGAGACGTATGCAATAGGTCTGAAAAGGTATAAACCAGGGCTGAAGTGCAGGTTGGGACAAATGTTTACGGAACACGCAAGCGACGTACTTTTTCTTCGGTGCGGCACCCTACCGCCTGCCGGAAGCGGGTGAGTTCACTATTTCGGAGGGGTGGAAAGGTGCGCTGTTAGGAAACTGCCACACAGTGGTAGCTTCCACTTCCCAGACACCCAAGCGGAGCCGGAACTACTACTGCGTGTCACTAACAGCGCACACTTTCACCCCTCCGATGCAGTAAACTCGCCCGCTTCCACCAGCCGCTAGGGTGTCGCACCGAGGAAACAGCACGCCGCTCGCGTTGTCCGCAAGCTTTTGTCCCAATCTGTACTGCAATGAAGTGAACTTCTCAAGTGAAGATCGGCTCCGCATATTGCCAAGCCGTTACCTTGTTCGCTGTACCAGTACACTCTAAGGAAAAAAAAAGTGTAAAACGGGGGGAAATTGCAGCTTCTTGTCCCCTATACACAGCAATTACTCCCAATTTTAGTGCCCTAAGAACGACATTTACTCCCCACGACTGCAAATAGTCACTGAACTCCGAAAATGGCCTTCCGAATGCCAGCAGTCTACGTAAATAAATACTCTCGGTCAATTTGACGCCATAAGGCTGTACAACTCAGCCAACTTAGCAATTTTCCACCCACACAGAGTAAGAAACTGTTAGCGCTTCTTCCTTCCCACATTGTGCCCTATGTATGTCACAAGATTTTATATCACTCGATAGATCACGGTTGATCGTTTGATGCGAAGTATTTTTATGCATGCACACGAATTATGCACCTGGGACTCTTCGAACAGAGCTTTTAATGCAGTCTCCTCTCTCTGACATTCATTTACTCCCTAAAGGAACTATTTTTTGTGGCAGTGCATTTAGTACTCCCAAAAGGAGTAAAATTACTTTTTTTTTTCGTACAGTGTATGTCTTCCTCTGCAAGCACGTCACAGGTGCGTCATAATAGTGCGCTTTTAGTGTTCCTGTTTGTGTTAAGCAGCCTACCTCCGTAGATAGCTCTCCTGCTTCATGAGAACACAAGTCATAGGTTTGCGCGTGCGCAAGTATTTCCCCCCTTTTGTTTTTCTTCATTCGTTGTTGGGATTTCGAGTGCTAAAGTGAAAATTAAGGGGAATTCTCTTCATTTTATTTACGACCTGTGTCTATTTTCCTGTATACCGGGCGCTTGCTATAACGTGTCCAGAAATTGTATTTAAAGCGAGCGATAAAAGAGAAATTAACGCCACTTTTCAGCTACTTGACTGAGAAACAGGTTTTACTAGTGAAGCAGTACCTGTTTCTTACTCAAGTAGCAGAAAAGTACCAGTTGCTTTTCTTTTATCGCTGGCTTTAAATCTTTAAATATAACTCCTGGACACGTTAGGGCAAACACCATGTATAGTTTCTATAGAAATTGCTCTCCAAATATTCATTGGAAATTGATTAGGATTAGATAAAAGCTGGCTTTTGTAAATGCCCTGTCTATATTTTTGTATACAATTCCTAGAGAATATAGACACCTTTTTTTATAAGGGATAGTTATAGTATAGATAGTACTAAGGACGGCATCGCCTCTTTTCCTCCTTATATCGACATCCAGAAAAACAAAACAGAAAACATACTGTTTGAAACGTTGCATACAATCTAGTCGTGTAGAACTCACGTCTGACAAAACACGTTTCCTTATATAAGCCTAATAAGAATACGTTAAAGTTGTGCTACAACAGCCGCGGAATTCCTTTCTTAGGTTGAACACGTCTATATAGGTTGTGTTAACTGCGTCGAGCCTCTCTCTTTCGTGCGTGTTGTTAAAAAACCGGCGAACCATTTGAAATGCATTGTCTGCATGTTTTCATTGGATTTAATGCGTAGTCTTTGTATCTTCATCCAGCCCAATTGGATGGCCATACCGCGCATGAGTGTTTGATCAGTGCACTCTGAAACAGATCTTCACCGCATTGCGACTGGACTGTCAGTGTAAGACGACTGCTATCCTATTATCTAGGAAAGGAGTTGCCTCAGGACAGAAGCCGCGGCGGCTTCTGTCCTGAGGCAACTCCCTTTTTACATCTCTACCGGTTCGCTGGATTTCTACCCATCTACATCCTATTATCTAGTTGTTCTACCACCATGTTTTATCGATTCGGTTCATGTTCATTTTATGTGGCTCTAGTGATCAGCTGTGTCATAATCGTCACTTTTCGTTCGATCGCCAATTGATTACGGCCGGGAAGAACCGATCATATCCGGCAAGAGTACGCAGAAAAGCGTTTTAGCAGACCGGAATCCACCGTATGTGAAGCAGGTATCACACGTTGTCGATGGCAGTGGGAGTGTCAGTGGGAGTGTCACTATGAGTTTTGGTTTGATATTGTTTTTCGACATTGGAGTGAAAAAAAAACAGACAGGGCACGATGATTATCATCACATATCGGTGTGGAGCAGGAAAGGTACACATCTTCCTTGCACAGAAAAGGAAAGAGAGCCATATGTGGCGGCCATACGCTCGGAAATGGACCGCGTCACTCAGTTTCGTTTTCATCCGGCACGCAAACCGTATGAAACGCAAAAAGGAGAAATGAATGTATAATTAATGGCAGGTGAATGGCTTATGTTGCGAACAAAAAAAAGAAAATACTTCGGTAGTAAAGTGCCTTTCAGAAGCTCTCGCTGCTTCCCAAATTTTGTTTCGGCTCACCCGATTCTCCTGTGTCGTCTGCTTCGTCCTCTGCTCTACCCTGTTCTTTCCTGAGAACGTGTAACCGGCGTTTTTTATTTTTGTACGTCGCAGTAATGGCACGCTGGAGTGTTTTAGAAGACCCTATAACGGCATCTTTCCTGACATGGAACCAGCAAAGCTTAATACTTTTTGAAGACTTTGCGCAGCGGGACGACCCACGGCCCAGGGCGGCGTTCCGCCGCCTGGATTTAAGTTAAATGAATGATGACGACATCCTTCAGCAATTCCGAATCGCCCGCAGTGATATTTCACGTCTTAGGTGAGCACTTCGGATCCCTGATGTATTAAGGACAAAGCAGCGGCACAAAGCAGCAGAGGCGACTGGCTTACCCAGTGCGGCTTTGCGACATGGAAAGGGTGTTTGAACGGCACTCGTCGACACTTTCTCTGGTCGCCACAGAGGTTATTCGCACCATAGCGAACAATTTTGATCATCTTCTTTTGAATCTAGCCTCTCACAACTGGCTCACGACTGAATGCCTTCACGAATTCGCTGCGGTAAGTAACAATGTTTCAAGGTTTACACAGAGAACAATGTACAGGGTGCGTCATTAAAGAATTTATCTGATCTTCTATCCGCCGCGACCCAAGCGGCACAATGTACTGAAAGTCGCAATAGGGGTGAATGGGTAGGTGGAAGGTCTTGAACAGACGCCTGAAACTAAAGAACATTGATAAGACACATAACGTCCACCCCTATTGCACTCGACTGTACATTGTGCTGCTTGGGGAGCTGTTTCGTCTTCTGTTCCTTCTCTCACTTTTAAGAATGAGGGTAAAACGTGCGGCAGAAAGCGTGAAAGTCCGCTAACAAGCAAAATAAAGAGAGAGAAAAAACGATCTTTGGGATGTTCCTTCTACACCCTTCCAGGGCCGATTTCTTTATTTTGTTTTTTAGCGGCAACGGCATCAGAGCACGAAAAGCTGCCAATTTTGCCATTAAAGTGACGCTCTGCATTTTACAATTAAAAAGGTAATTATCGAAAATTAAGATGACGTCGCAAGTGGCCACTTGTTCAACCCAAGGATGGCCCCCTCATTTTACATTACATCCCCATTTATTTTAATTGAGAAACATTAGTGTATATATCTTGAAATTATGGTCATTTTCTAATGACACACCCTGCACAGTAACGACAGTGTCAGCATAGGAATTTGTATTTTGTGTTTTAATCTGGCGACGTGAAGTCTAATGTGGCTTTATTCTGTGGGTTTGAGCTTCAGACTTGAGGACACGCAGTGTACTCTAAGCACATTCCATTCGCCGATAATTCAACAGTTATTGTTGTTCATCGCCTTGTATGATTGCTACTTAGAATTGAAAATAGGGACTTTCATTTCACAGCCCGTTCAAAGGAAGGGGGCACCAATCCAGAATTGCTGGGGTTTTATCGACGGCACTGCCCGTCCAATCTGTCGCCCAGAGCAAGGAAAAAAGAGCAAGGAACATACTTTTCTGGACACAAACGACATCACTGTCTGAAATGTCTGGCAATAATGTGTCCAAACGGCATCATCTGCCATCTTCACGGCCCTCATGAAGGGCATAGACATGATGCAGGTATGCCATTCGTTGAATGCAATTTACTGCAGCCACAAGGACAGATTCCATATATAACTGAATCGTGCATATGCCAAAACAGGTATCCTGCGAGAGAGTTGGCTCTATGGCCAGCTGGAGGAATTCATGGGGACGCGGAACTTTGCCATATACGGAGACCCAGCTTACCCCTTGCGGCCACTGCTCATGCGCCCATACTGTGGAGACCGTCTGACTGAGCAGCAGCAACAGTTCAATGAAAGCATGAGCTCCGTACGTCAGGCAGTAGAGTGGGGGTTTGGAAAAGTCATATCTCTGTTTGCTTTCCTAGACTACAAAAAATAAAAATAAAAAAGAATCAGAAACTGCTCCTGCAGGATGTACACTCTTAAAAATTAACTTCACCACATAGCACGCTCCTAGCCAACCATCACCCCGAATGACAACGTTCTCGCCCTAGATTTGTTGAAAACGGGAGGAGGAGCCTATTTTGTGCCGTGCATAATGGCACGAAATAGGCTCCTCCTCCCGTTTTCAGCAAATCAAGGGCGAGAACGTTGTCATTCGGGATGATGGTTGGCTAGGAGCGTGCTATGTGGTGAAGTTCATTTCTAAGAGTGTAGGTGCAATGTATAAGGCGGGGTGCTGCTTACAAACTGCCATACCTGCCTTTATGGGAGCCAGGTATCGCAAATTTTCGATGTTGAGGCACCAGTCCTGGAACGCTGTTTGACACGCTCAAATGACACACCACAATAACTACATTACATTTGTTTTGTTACATTTTGTTTTCATTACTGACTATTTTCTTACACAGCGTGGGACAAAGGTTTACAGAACACAACAGCCGCATATTTCTTTGTCAGTGTCCCCCTGGTAGCGCACAGGAGCACACGAAATTACAAACAGGTGACCGCAACTGACAAACCTGCTTTTAATTTGGTTCATTCCTGGTCGCTACCATGGAGACGCTGTGATAAAGGAATGAAATTCCTTTTACACAAACGTTACGTGCCTAGCAACCAAATAAATAGGCTTCAAACAGACTGCAGTCTTTGTTCATAAATTGCTACAATAGTACCTCATGGAGGCCCTCACAAATAATACAGGGTGTACAAAATGACGCTCTTACAATTTGTTTTCAAGAAGGGGTAAGGAGCACAAGAAAGCACTTTTTGCATGGTGGTTATACTGCATGGCAGACAAAAGTGATGACGACAATGATTACTTGACCTGTATGCAAAATGGAGACCGCATCTACTAATTATCAATTGTTTTAAATATTGTTGAAGTTCTATTTTTAATGCCCTGTATAGGAATTGCATGTACTTATGCACTAATGCTGAAACAAAGTAAAGCAGTCAATCATACGATCAGCTTTAATCTCACTTTATTTCAAGTGGTTGTTTTACATACTTATAGGCACAGGGTGTATTTTTTTCAATACAGTTGTTTCTGTAAAAACATTGTCTCACCAGCAAATTCTAATTAATTGGTAATCGAACAGTGATACACATAAAAAGCTTCCACCAGACAGGGCGCTTCACGAAAAACGAGCCAAACTTGAAAAAAAATTGGTACGCTCCACTTAGAGCAGATTTAGTGCGTAATGTTAGTAAGGATTCTGATATACTCAGTGTATTTCGTGTTTCATCATTACTCAATTCATTAACTGAAATTAATCAACAGTATTTTAACTGTGGGGTCTGGAGCAAAACAGTCAATGAGGGTGTTGTACAGGGGGACGAAGGGTCTTTACCCGTGGTTGTTTTATCCATGGTTTGTTTGTTTATCCCTACCCATTGTTTTTTACCACCGAAAACATGCGCCTCAAGGTGTACCACCTGACAGCACGCAGCACAGATGCTTGCAGAGAGAAGTGATCTCCTAGTTTTTGTTTTTTCGTTCCGTGTTAGCGCTGCGAAGAAATAGTGGCTATGAGTGGCGTACAGATGTGGACAGATGGAGAGAGGACAGCAGGAAGGAGTCGGGAACACAAGGGTTAGTATGCATCCTAGGTCGACTTCAGGGGGAAATGTGCCGACATTCGTCTGTAAAGTCTGGAAAACCCAGGGAAAACCTCATTCAGCACAGCCAGTGACAGGATTCGAACCCATGTCACCTCCAAGTCTCGGCATGGAAAGTGATCACTCTAACCACTATGCCACAGGCGCTGGTGATCTTGTTTATTCAAAATGTATTGGTAAAGACAGCGTGGGGGGGAGGAGGATCAGACAGCTAATACATTAATAAATTAAGCAAAAAACAGACTGGGTACCTCGGCACCCTTGCTAATGTTACACACTAAGTCTGGTCTAAGCGGAGCGTACCAACTTATTATTTTTTTTTTTTTAGTTTGGCTCGTTTTTTGTGAAACACCCTATACATGCCAGAGATGAGCACCGGTAGATATGGATAGTGCGTGTTTGCCCTTTTATCTGTGTTCCAGTGTCAGAACACCAAGCTCCAATATGTGTAGTGCCCTTTTATTTTTCTGTGTCATATTTAATCAACATCCTGTATATATAAAAAAGACGCCCTGTATAATATACTGTGGCGAACTACATTTTTGCTAAAGATATATAAATATATAAAGAATAAATAAAGGTTACTGCGCTGCTTTTCGTAGGAGTTCGTTTACAAGGGATCTTATGAGAACTGACTGTGTAGCCTCTGCTTCTCGCCTTGCACTTCTATCCCTCTCTTCCATCTCCAGCCTCCTTATGTCCAAGTCACGTTGGTGCTCAAACTTCTCCCTGTCAAGGGCCAGTCTGTCTTGTTCAAGACGCAGCCTTGTCTCTTCCAAATGCAGTTCCTTCTCACGGATGGCATTCGACATTTCGTTTTGCCGCTCAAGGAAGTGAATACCCTCAGCAGGTCTCCTCCTCCTTTCTGCGCAGAAACCATCTTTTTAGGTTCTTGGCACAGTATACACAGTAAGTAAGAAATGAGGACACGTTACTACTAAACTGCGTAAGCAGCAACAGAATTAAAATTACAAGTTTACGAGGCATATACACATGAAACAAAAATGTGGCATAATCCACTGTCAGAAAAAGGGAGATAAAATGGTGGTAACTTCACCAGTTAGCAGCTTTTTAAAAAAATTAGCCCCTTCATGAAAACATGAAGAGGATGTAGCCCTCTCTACCACGGCAATGTGAAGTATGGGAAACTGGGTATCTTACTGACATAATGCTGGTGTCAATGAATAATCATGTCATCGTTCACAAGTGCACACAAAGAACAAAGCTGCACTAACTGGTGGTACACAAACTCTTTTCTTTTTCCCAACCCCCTAATATTATCACTTTCAGCTAAAAAAAATTGGCTGGATGTAGTTCGTTACCGGGAGCACTGCGTTTTTGTAAAGAAAGAAGATAACTAGGTAAATGATATGTTTTTACATGAAGCAGGAGCAAATTAGGAACGAAATTAAACAGGAATGACCCTCGTATATTGCCTGAAACGTATAAAAATTAAATTTTATCGCCCGTTTTTTGATGGCGCTCCGCCATCTTGGGTGAGGACCTTCTGACCTAACCCGAGGCACAGTCTCGACGCCCGCACCGCCTACTGCGTGCCTGGGGGGGGGGGGGGCGCCCCCCCAGACCCCCCCAATCTGTAGAACCTAACTTGACCTAACCTCACTAAAGTGAGACGATTTAGCCCAATTCTCTTGCAAGTTTCGAATCCGTTAGGCTTAGCATTCCCGTGTTTCTCCTGTGCTAAAAGTGAATCAGATGAGGTTGTTGAAATGCCTATAAAAAAACTTCTAGTCCACGGAATTTTATAATTCTTACCTTTTTAGATTCAGTACATGAACTTCTTTCACTTCTATGCAATATTTACCTTTCGAACGCTTTCACAAATTTTTAAAAACGAGTGGTCCCGGTAACGAACTACACCCAATTGGCTTAACTTAATGTTGCAATTCTTAAAACTAATCTTACCTCTGCGAAAACGTCGCTGCCCACTTGTCCCAGTAGCACTGCTCACAGTCTCCTGAGGCTCTGGTGCAATACGAGAAGTCCTTGCTGTAGTGGGACCCATAGTGGAGGTGCCAGCACATGATAAGACATCAGAAAGGTCCTGTGTCTCCTGGGCAAAATACTGCTGGGACGTTTCCTCTTCAGGCTCTACCGCCCTTCCACATAGTCGCAGCAAAACTACAGCAGCAGTGGGCTCTTGCTCACCTCCATTGTTCGCTGTGGAAAGAGATCACAATTTTGATTACATTGCAAAGCAGGTGTTACTAATCTTGCCACTTGTAAGCACTGCTTTAACATTTCTCATAGGATCTGAAGACAGTTACTGCTGAACTTTATGTTAACAGTTGCTACTTGCAATCAGGTTTTGCTATACAGTTTTCAGTATCTTTCGACCACTTCCCCACACTACTATAAGCTGCACAAAGGTCATACCACCTCCAGAAAGACGAGCAAGAGCGGCATCTCTTGCTTTTGCTGCCTGTGCCTTCTTGCCTTCGGGCACTGCTCTTCTTCTTCTTTGGGCGAAATCTTTTTCTAATACAGAAACATCATTCAGGAGCATCTCTTTCTGCTCGTAATCTTCTTCGGTTCCAGACCTTTAAAAAAAATATGCCATGACTCCTGGTTTCCGGTATATTTTCAATATGACATTTGCGAACGTTGCCAATAATACTTAGCAGGCAGAAGTTACATTTGAATAGCCTGCTCAAGTGATCTCAGTCTACACATGCTATTGCAATATATGTTGTAATGCTCAACAGGCTGCTGCTGTAATATTGCTAGTGACTGCCTGTGTTATGTTGCTTCGCCACAATGTTATAGTAATTTTACTGCAACACTGGTAAAATATCTGTTAACATTGCCATAAGCACTAGCTATCAACACTGCATCGTCAACCGTGTTGAATTACAATGCCCTCTCAACACAGCATCCAGAGACAGACGTTGCAGCAACATTTTTTTTCTTTTTTGCAATATAACTTTAGCAGCAATACAACTACACCTCTGTAATACGTCTTGTGTTAACTGGGGAAGTATCGTGCGTATTCGGTGCCTTGGACTCGAGAAAGCACGTTGATAGCACTCTTAGCAGCAAGCAAGCTCTAACAGCAAGCAATACGCAAAGGCGTCTGGACTCCGTCATGCGAAATGCGCTTCTAGTCGTATACTGTAAGTTACTCTACTGCACTTACTTTCTCAGATTCAGCCAGTCTTGTTTCCTAAACTGCGACAGCAGAAGCTCCGTTCGCTCTTTCGCCCCTCTTGCCGTACATGATTTGCCGGCAGCAAGATTCACGGCCTCGGCAACAGCTGCCCATCTCGCGGCGGACTCGTAGGGATCCTATTGAGGAAGATGCAAGTCGTCCACAATTGTGAAACGCTTACGTGCAGCTGAAGTTGCAGCAGACATTCCCAAACTTAAACCGTCGCGGACACGGTAATGGAATGGCGTTTTCCGTCCGGAGCTACGAAGCGGGTCGGGAAGACGCCAGAGGCGCATGCGCAGTTTCCTTCGACGGTAGCACACCGTACGGGAGAAGATGGTCTGCTAAAACTCCCTATTGGGAATCCAACTTATACCCCTGTCAGACGGGCACGTATACGGCCCTCAAAGTTACGGCATTAAGAAATGGCCGTGAGTTACATACGGCCTTAAAGTGACAGTCCGGTCGAAAACATAGGTCTGAGAAACACCGCCTTATGATTTCTAATACTCCTCACAACAATTGTGCAAAATATTTAAGAAGAAATCGTGTCGCGCGATTTATAGTCGACTTTTTTCTATGCCGCAGTTGGTCCTGAGTAAAGGCCGCAGCGTGCTCTTGCGTGACTTGCATAAGGGCAATGCCGCACATGACTTGCACATGCCTGTTTGCGCGATAGTTGATTGTTGCGTGCTAGCATTTGTCAATTGTGATGATGAGAGTGAGTTGCATCCACACGTTATGTAGAGTAAAATGCAGAGTAGCGTCAATGTAAACACTTGTATCATGACGCAGCCTTCTGTTCAGTACACTTATAGACAAAAACACCTCTCTGCATTCCCAGCAACGGCGCAGTCCTCCGCTCTACTTTGTCCCTTGGGGACGTCATGCTCACGTGACGGCCGGCTGACGTACATAGAGGATCCTTGGGGCAAGGAGTATGCGAGGGAGAAAACCGAAACCGGATGTCTTCAGATGAGTAGTTTTTATTCGGTGTCTCGAAAACTACGACATTTTCTGAGCTGAAACTTTTCCACAGAGCATGTAATTAAGCCTCCGTGGCAGTTGGAAAAAATCAACGTCCGGTTTTCACGGACTGTCCCTTTAAGCTCAGGGGAGCTGCCAGACGATATCCGTGAAGGCATTTTGTCGATGATGTCCACGTCGATAAACAAGTCTCTGAACGTTGAATGTAATGTAACGAAATCACGTTTTTTTCCTGCTGAAAATACACGAAAACAACGTTTCTGTTGGTATTTTCAAAATACAACAGAAACTACATTTGCTTTTCAGTTCTTTGGATAGTTTTTTTGAGACCTCGTCGTTGAGTTTTTCTGTACCTCGTGTGCGCGAGACACAAACCTTGCGCTTTCGTCCGAAGCAAAGCGTACAAAAGTTTCCGGCGTTTGTCTAAGCTATTCGGCAAGTCTACGACGAACACGGTCTCAGTCGGTGTTCGTGCGCCGGCCTCTGCTACAGCGCTTCAGCAAAATGGGTTCTACAAGAGTTTACGGGAAGCGAAAGCGTGACAGGCGACAGCTGTTGAAGATGCAACAAGGTACGGCGTTTGCACGGTGCATTCGTCACGCTGGAAGGAGACCACTCGTCTACCTTTGCGTCGAACGACGCCGGAGCTGTCGACATTGAGGAAGGGTCATCAAGCCCGCCAGAAGACGGATGCGGTGCCACAGAAGGGAGACGGATTGTGGACCTAATGCATCTGTTCAGGAGCTTCAAGGCGCTCGGAATTCATCACCCTTTCAGTTGTACACTTGCGGACATGGACGTGGTTTCTGAATGCAGGAAAGGGCTGCGCAGTGAACTAACATTGCAGTGCAAAATGTGTGGACTGAAAGATGTGACTGATACTGAGCGCCCACCAAGCGTCGACCAAGATAACATGAATGTGAACACCGCTGCAGTTCTGGGAGTCATCTCCAGTGGGGCAGGATATTCAGCCCTTGCTGAGTTCTGTGCCGCTCAAAACATGCCATGTATGGCGACTGGAACATTCGCTAAATACCAAGACCAACTGGCGGACAGAATCGAACAGGTAGCATGGACGTCAATGAAGGAGGCTGCAGAGGAAGAGGCTGAGATCGCGCGAAGACAAGGCGACATTGATGAGGACGGATGTCCGCTTATCCCTGTCGTCGCTGACGGAGCTTGGGCCAAGTGCTCCTACAAAACAAAATATGACTCGCTTTCTGGGGTAGTAAGTAGTCTATGCATATTACTGTCATTGTTACCACGTATGTAACGCATTGTGCTTCTTTATCGGCAATGCAATCCGTATACTGTCATCGAAATATGAACCGCAAATTGAACAAGTGTATTAGAAGCACTTCCTTATACGTCTTGTTGCACGTCACTAGGGAGTCATCGTCGGCTTTCGCACAAAGAAGGTCCTGTACCTCGGTGTGAAGAACAAGTTCTGTACGATCTGCGCTCGGGCGGAAGACCTCCGCGCGTCCCCAGGGAAGCATGCTTGCTACAGAAACTGGTCTGAGAGCTCTTGCAGCATGGAAAGAGCTGCCATTGTGGAGGGCTTCCAGCGCAGTGTGCAGATGTACGGCATAAAATACAACTGCGTCATTGCCGACGGAGACTCCAGCATGCACAGTGCCTTGCTCTCTGCGTCGCCATACCCTGGGCTGTACATCGAGAAGATTGAGTGCCGCAATCACATCCTACGGAATTATATAACAAACCTCAGAAAGCTGCTTGTGAGCAAAAGCATGCCGTCCGTGTCCGTGGCGATGCGGAACATTCTCAGTTGCAACCTGAGACGGTTAAGGTACGCCGTAACAGCAGCTGTGCAATACAGGTCACAGCAAACAGACCTGCCGTTCGCACAACGCGTGAAACTTCTAGAAAAGGACATCAGAAACAGTCCAAGCCACGTTTTCGGTGACCACAGATCATGTGTGGCCTACTTCTGCGATGATACCAAGCATACAGGACCGAACCACATACCGGAACTCAGGAAGTGCGGTCTTTACACCGAGATCATGGCTACACTGAGTCGTGTTGCGGACAACGCACGTAGTCTGCTGCTGAAGGTTGACAACAATGCTGCAGAACATTTTAATTCTATAATCGCCAAACTCGTAGGGTGCAAACGCATAAATTTCTGTCAGCGGCGGTCATACGAGACACGGGCATTTGCCGCGGCCATTGCTGTCAACTCACGTGAAGGGCTGCACCATAGAGTTCACAAGGCGATGTACGATACACACCCTGGGAAGTACACTGTGCAGCTTCAGGACACCCGTCAGACACGTGAAGCGGGCAGGGCTCAACGGAGAGTAAAAGCAAAGGCGAAAAGCGCCCACCGTGCAGCTGTGTGTAAAAAACCCGAGCGCAAAAATGCCGATTACGGAGAGCAAGCGCAGAGGCCTGACATGGATCCTGCCTCCTTTGAGGTGTCATGCGAACAGTATAAGAAATCTCTTCATATGTCCGACGAGGAGCACGCACAACTGCAGGAAGATACCGTAGAACAGTCGCTAAGTCTCCGGTGGAAGCAAGAGCGTCGAACACGTCTTACAGCGTCTTTCTTTGGAAGGATATGCAGGATGCTTCCGTCGACCAGCCGTGTTGGAGCTATAAAAGATATCTTATACAAGAATATCGATACGGCTTCCCTACGACATGGCAGAATGTATGAGCTCATTGCAATTGCAGACCTCGAAAAGCAAGAAAGCGTGGCAGTCAACAGGTGCGGTCTGTTTGTAGATAAGGTGCACGGCTTTCTTGCAGCAAGCCCAGACGAACTGATTGCGAATGACGGCCTGGTGGAGGTGAAGTGTCCATCGTCCGCGTACGGCATGACGCCGATCGAAGCCGTTCGCGCAAAAAAGATCGCCTACTGCACAGAGGACGACGGCAGATTAAAACTCAAGCGCACGCATGTCTACTGGTAGCAAGTCCAAGGCCAACTCCACGTAAACAACATGCAGTACTGCCTTTTCGTTGTCTGGACTGGCGCTAGCAACACTTCTGTTGAGCGAATTGAAAGGGACGACGCCTTTTGGAACGAGAAAATGATGGTGTACCTCGAGAGATTTTATAATGACTACCTGCTGCCAGAGCTCGTTGACCCTCGCCACCCTCGAAGCATGCCAATTAGAGATCCAGGTTACAGAAAGATGTACGCAAGGACAGAAGAACTGTAGTCAGTGATTTCCTCCTCCGGTCGCAGAGAGGAGCAGACGTGTCCAGCATGGGCGCCCTCCCTGCCCTCCCACCAGGTTGGATTCACCAGCCGTCCAAGACCAACTCCTCCCACCCTACAAACAGCTCTTTTCAGACCTCACCCAGCTGTCTACAAGAACTTGGACCAGGCAACTTTGACCCGGATTTCGCCACCAGGAACTGCAATGTGCCATCGTGCTCCACGCACGTTTTTTCGCAAACTCCTTGCGACGATGAGGAGCATGGCGCCAACACCGACTTCACGGACCACGACGGAGCTTCTGACGTTGTAACCAAACACAGCCGTAAGTCGTCGTCGACTGTCGTCTTTCGACAAGTGCCCACCCAAACAGTGTCATCGCCTCCGTCATTGCTGCAATCGATGATGATGTTTTTCACCACGTGTTTCGAAAGGACCGCAGCCTCACCGCTAGCGTCGCTTCAACGGTCGCTGAAGCGAACCTTCTCTAACCCAGCTACATCGCCGGCATTCCGGTGACAACCAGTGTCTCGCCCTCCCAAACCTGTCAAGTTGGTTTCACCTCCGGCTACAAAGCGCCCCACACCGCCTCTTCGTTGTAGGCACGGGACGAAGCCTTTCGGAACGAGAAAACGGTGGTGCACCTTGCGCCAATTTATAACGGCTGCCTCCTGCCAGAGCCTGTTGACCCTCGCTATCCTCGAAGCATGCGAATTAGAGTTCCCGATTACAGAAGGAAGTACGCTAAGCCAGAAGAGTTCTAATCGGTGTGCCGTGTGATTTTTGCTAATCGAGACAAGGTCATGTGATGTCGGCAGCCTCGACGAGGACGAGAAAAAAAGCTAGAGTGAATTTCTGGAAGTTCCGGCGCGGATAGGCAAGATGACACTCACAATGACAATTTGTTATGAAATACTTTCACTCAGGGATCCACGAGCTGAAGGTCACTTCCAGACGAATGGGACATCAGAGACCCAGTTCACGGCATGCTGATCTGTACTTGGCAGAAGTCTGGGGCCGTGGTTAGTGACGACCAAGATGAGCACAACAGACCCGAATTATATACCCGACCAAACTGGAAACCTCCATTCGCACTTTATGTTCCAAGCAGCTGTATGGTCCACGCACACACATTTTTCTCCTCTACCCTGCTTTCCTTCCCTTTTCATCTTCTTCTTCTTCTTCGTCTTTCTCCACAGTGGTCGCCCTTTTCATCTTCTCTTTTGTCTTTCTCCTCCTCCTCCTCCACTGATGTCCAAGGATGTGGGAAACGCTAAGCAAGCCTCTTTGCAGTCTTATTTCATTTCCGTTGACTGTGGAAGTAAATGAAGCTTTTTGCACCACCACAACGTGGTCTGAAATTTGTAAGCCCAGGGTGAGATGAAATAAAGAAAACAGGTTGCGGTTCCGTTTCGCAATTTCCGCGTAATGTCGGTAGGCTATAACATGCCGACACCAACTTGTTTCAACCGCGTCGTGTCCAACCTAGGTTTTTTTGTGCTACGAGAGATTTCGTTTATTATATGCGCAAGCATTGCAGAAATCACACAAAACGACTGGTGACTAACCCTTCGCCCGACAACAACACAGCACGAAACAGCAACAGATCGACGAAGAAGTTCAGGAGACAGCTGGACAGCCTGTGCGCATTCAAAAGCCGCGCCACTAATTGTTCCGTCTGGCTGAGCGCGATATGCGTGTTTACAGTATTGGACTTGGGTGAGCACGAGCGGTCATATGTTTGCACAAGATTTCGCTTGACCCGTCGCGCGCCAAGAGAAAGCAAAAATAACACAAAAAGAAGACGTTACATCAGCGATACTGCATTTCCAAGCAAGCGACAAAATGTTGTGAAGCGGTGACTGCGCAAACCATTTCGCTCGCTGCGCCATCCCTCGACTGTAGACGACGAAGTGCCGGCTATGATGCACCGCCTTAACAGACGCCTGGTCTCCCGTTCATGGCGACAGATATGAATTCACTTGGGTGAACTCCCGTGGCCATCACAGTCGGCTGGATCGCTTCTATGTGTCTTCGCGAATGCTAGATTCTGTCTCTTTGTGCAACACGAAACCGGCGGGGGACCTCACTGATCATCATGGAGTCATTTTGTCTTTGTCAGGGCTGAAGAATTTTGGCACCGGTCGCTGCCTTTGGCGATTAAACGTGTCCCTGCTAGACGACCACGAAATTAGAGATGATATGCAACATTGCCTGCCGGAACAATGTTCCGCCCCCGATTTTGGGCCCGATCACTGTGAGGCTTTGAAGATGAGAGCCGTTGATCGCTTTCGATGCTGGGGAAGACGTCGCGCGCGTGAACACCGGCAGTGTAGAGACGCACTCAGGCAGGTCTTAGCTATTCTACGCCGCCCTGGCTCTCGCAGCCATGACACTGTATCTGATATAGCGGATGTGCAGAGGCGCCTGATGGCCATGAGAATGCGCTCCTGGTGCAATTTCGCAGCGCCGTGAAACGTGGAACACTGGTGTCGGGAAGCATATACTGCTCCCGCTTACTCCTCCGGCGCTATGTGGCAGGAACCCGGCCTCGGATATCGCCGTTGTCCTGTCAGCTGACGGCTCACTTCTCAGACAACCTGATGACATTCGAGCTGCAATGCGTGAGCATTGCGCGGCCCTTTATCAAGAGTCATCATCCAACGAGCCGGTGGTTAGCCCAGAGTGCCCACTCCCGGTGAAACAAATGAAATTCGCAGACTCAGGGCCGCTCACGCAAAATGAACTTTTTGCCGCTGTTTCGTCAATACCGAAGGGGAAGTGCCCAGGCATTGATGGCCTCCCAGTCAAGTTCTACAAACGTTTCTTGAGGGTAATTGGCGGTGCTTTAACTCGTATAAGTAATCAATGCTTGTCGCGAGGCACGCTCTGCTCCATAATGCAGAGTGGCATAATTGTCCTTCTCTGCAAAGACGCGTCAAGAAAGCAGGACCCGGATGCGTATCGCTCCATAACACTTTTGACTTGCGACAACAAAGGTCTAGCCAAGGTGCTTCTCCTACGTGTTTTGCCGCAGTTGGAGAAGGTCTTGCACCCATGTCAAGCCTGTTCGGTCCCTGGCAGGTCATCGGGCCTCCACAGGATGGCGATCCTTGACGCCATCCAGTGGTTAAACTGAGACAGCTAACAGCGCTGTTGGCCTCGTTCGACCAAGCAAAAACTTTTGACAGAGTGCGTCATTCGTATCTGTTTCCATGCTTACAGCTTACGGCTTTCATGAAGCGTAGATTCGCTCTGTGGAAGCGTTGTGCCGTGGTGCGAAAAGGCAGGTCTCCGTTGCTGGTGGTGTATCGCGTCCGATTGAGGTTACGCGCGGTGTGCGCGAGGGCTGTACCCTTTCTCCTGTATTGTACGCTGTTGCAATCAACCCGCTCCTGATTCGTTTAGGCTCCCTCGCTATCCTTCTCAGATTGCCTGGTGGTTGCGCCCTCCCGTTTTCGCATATGCAGATGATATGTCTCTCATGCTGCCTACAGCCATTCGGGTCGCCATAACTCGCAACGTGTTCCGTATACTGTGGGCTGGTTCAGTTGAATGGGTCAGGAGGTCACAGCTGTATCTCACGAGTGATCGGGGCGGTTTAGGAGTGCTGGCTATCACGGAGCGCTCTCTAGCACTGCAGATCCGGGCTCTCTTTGAGGCGCTTCACAATCCTGATCATCCAGCGGTCATTTCCTCGGTCATGCCGTTCGGTGGTTCACTGATATCACTGACAGCCGTCGCAGAGCAGAAGTTCCATCCCCTTTTTTCACAGCTTGCATAGCCGCCGTCAGACGCGTACGCGAGATGTCCCCAGACGCTGACGTCTCTCCATGCGCTCATGGAGGCGGTGCTGGTTCCCTCCCTGCCTGGTGCCGACTGTAGTCCTTCCAGGAGCGCATGGCGACGTATCACGGCAGGCTGGTTGGAAGCACGTCGAGCGAGTCTCCAGTGGAAGCTGGCTCATGGCGTCCTCCCGCTTCGTGAACCTTCAGATTTTGAAGAAGGGCCCGTGGATAACCCCGTCCGCCCCCGGGTGGGCCCCCTCTTTGAATGCGCGGGTGAGAAAAAGGTGGTCGGGGCAGTACCGCTTGCGGTGCTGTCGCGGGAAGGTTTTTAAACATCAAATTTGTTATCTCCTCTTGTATGGCCTTTCTCCATTCGGTTCCGTCAGGCTCTGACAGTGATTCTTCCACAGTTGTTATTTTTACTGCAAAGTACGAATAACTTTGCTTGGGCTTGGTGGCTAGCTACTCGGAACGCCTGGGAAGCGCTGATTGCGGACCAAGCTGAGAGCATGAGCCAGTGACGACGTCAACATTTGGAGGGCACACGTCTGCAGTCGCTGGCGCAACCTCCGACGGTTCCACTGGCGCTTTCGTTGGGTTTTTGGCATCAATGCTATCACAATCCACGTGGAAACCCACGGCACCATCGCTGAATCCAGCTTTACGAGGTGGGGCCAGCGTGTCGTTTATGCCATTACACGGAAACCAATCTTCGTGAAAAGAAAACGTCACGGCTGACGAAGAAACAGTCGGTTTCTCTGTCCCACAAGTTGTACCCTTTTACGCCCTCGGGGTACCCGGCGAAGATACATTCTGCTGTCTTTGGGTCCAGTTTGGACCGTCGATGCTGCTTCTTTATGACCATGGGATCTGCATCCAGATGCCCTTATGTGACGGCTACGGGATTCCTTGCCAAACCACAGCTGGTCTGCCACCTGCCCGCCCACCGAGCTGGAGGAACGCGTATTTCGTACATAACCGGAAGTTACAAGGGAGTCCACCCAGAGTGTTTGGGGAACACCAGACTCTGTTTCCACAGGTTTTACCAGACATGTTTCATGAACGAAATAGAGATGACGTCTGCCTTTTGAACAGGAGTTCGTACGGGTTACGCCAGTCACGCAGGCAGTGGAATGTGAGGCTTGGGGAGTTTCTCAAGAGCGTCGGCGTAACCAGGCCCAAAGCGGATCCCCGTATCTATTTCGACAACCCTCACCTTCCTTCCACCCCCTCTCCTTCCTCTGTTAGCTTGATCTCTTCGTCTCCTACCCCCTCCCTTCGAAATGTAACTGCTGCCACTATTCTGAGCAAGCAGACTGCTGCAGACTTCTTTTACTAATAAACGTCACTACCACCACCACCACCGTCCCGTATGGCAGCGTTCGCTCCGTTGATTTCATGAAAAACGAATGGCGTATTGTCATTAACTAATACAAGGTGGTGGTGATGGTGGTGAAAGGGCAAGTAATACAAAAAAAGCGTACGCCCCCGTTTTCAGCAAATCAGGGGAAAGAACGAGGTCACTGGGGATGATGGTTGACTACGTGCGTGCTATATGGTGAAGTTCATTTTTAAAGGTGTACCATGATCAACATTTATTTCAGTTCTCAAAAGTGGAACGGCGTCTGCATTGCGTAGCGCTAAGTGGCGTGAGAAGCGAACACTTTTATTGTTAAGCTTCAACCACACCGGCAAAGTTGGATAACTAGCACTGATAATATGTAGCAGTGGGAAGACTGCAACACAGCGTTTCTGACAGTCGTCGCACTATCAATATTGATGTAGCCAGTCTGTGTGCTCGATTTTCGCGTAACACTGCCGTCGGCAGTGCAACGCGTGGAATTCCTTCTCGCTCTAGTGAAGAGGGCTCCTCATGGCTGTATACGATCTTTTCAGCACCAGGATGAGTCAGATTTTGAGCTCAAAGCTATGTCTCTCCAAGGGGCTGCAACCCTTGAAAGGTTTGGCATCTGCTGATGTAAATGGTGTTGCAATTCCTTTGGTTTCTTTGGAACCAACCTCACCGTAGTTACGGTGTCTAAGGCACCGGTCGGTATGAATAACGCGCACATTGTTTCAGTGCTGGACCAGTATGGCACAGTAAAGGACATTGTCCGCGAGACATACGACCATCCGGATCTCAATTTCATAGAGACCGGCAACCGCTGTGTGATTATGGAAATGAAGTCCCCAGTACCAAACTTCATTCGCGTTAGGGGTAGGCGACTTATATTTCGCTACCCAGGCATGCGGAGAACTTGTTTTAGGTGTGGGCAGTCAGGACATTTTAAAAAGTCCTGCTCAGTGCCTGTGTGCTCTAGGTGTGGGGAGGTAGGTCATGCTACCTGTGAGAAACCCTGCCGTATGTGTGGGGGAGACCATGCTGCTAAGTCATGCTCGGTGAAAACCTGGGCGTCCCGTGTGGTGGGCATTCCAAATGTCTCGGAGGCCGGTGGCGCTGGGTCTGCACCAGCAGAGAGTGCGCCTTCTGCGTATGTAGTGTAGGGAGGTCGCGGGTTCTGTTGCGTTGGAGCCTGCAGCTGTTGTCGCTCCTAACACAGTGGATGGGGTGGAGCTTCCGACCCTCGGATGTCCCGTAGTTTCCGTGCCGGTTCCGAGCGACTCAAGTGAGGAGGAGTGTGACCATGACAACTGTGATGCAGTCGTCATAGTAGGGGGCGAGAAGGTGCCTCGGGGAGAGCCTGCTGTAGATGATGGTCGCTGGTTCCCGAACGACGTACCTCTTTCGAGTGACGACGAAGCGTGGGGTAAAAATGATGGTGACATTGACATGGAGGCAGAGGCGTCAGCTGTTGTCTCAGAGGAAGCAACATTCGTGTAATGGTAGTTTTTTGTGATGGCGTTGTTTCAAATTATGGCACTTTCTGTGGCTACGCTGAATTGTAGGGGTTTTTCTCGCTGTACTAAGCAACTTTCAGTATTACAGTGGGCTTCCAATCATTCCATTGATATTCTTTTGCTGCAAGAAACTCATTTTCTTTTATCGGGGGCTGTCAGGAATTTAGAGGCGAACCATCACGTTAGGGTGTTTTTAGTCATGACTCACCTCGTCGGTCAGGAGTTGGCATTATAATTTTTCCATCTTGTCGTGGCGTGGTAAAGTGGTTTGATCGCGATTTGGATGGTCGCGTTATTTCGGTTGAGTTGGACATAGCGGGCACAGTTCTCAGAATTGTGAACTTGTGCGCTCCGGTCCGCCGGGGTGACCGTACGGAATTTTTTAGGGGACTCGATTATTTCATGGTGGGTAACCCAAACCTTGTGATTGCGGGGGACTTTAATTGATTGCACTATTGACGGTCATGGGAGTGGAAGCAGGCCTGTAAACCAGGGCCTGTTGCAATTAGTTGGCAGCCTAGGACTCATAGATGCATTTTCGCACATAAATCCTGGAGTTTATCAGTACACGTGGTGCCATGTTCAGGGTGCACATAGCCAACTTGACCGTTTGCACGTTTCTCCTTGTTTGGGTAGCCATGTTTTTGAAATGTGATGTGCTTCCCTCTAGAGATCTTTCTGACCATGAGGGTGTGCGTCTCTCGCTCACTGGGTTGCGAGGTTCTCGCTCCGGATCCGGCTGTTGGAGACTTTGTGCCGAGCTACTGCGAGACACAGAAATTCGTAACGACGTCAAAGCGTTCCTTGTTGATCGCTGCGCTGACACTTTAGTCTCACCGGAATGGTGGGAAGAGACCAAATTAGGAGCCGCGAGATTTTTTCGTCAGTGGAGAGCTAAGGCGTGCAAGGGAGAGCCGGGAGGAATTTGTGCACCTCCAGCAAGTGCTGTCTATTTTGCGCCATCCTTGGTCGCGAGGCCCAGGCAATGATCAAGCCATACAGGACGTGCTAGGGAGGCTAGCGCCTCTGTGGTTACGTTTCTGGGACCAGTTTGCGGCAGCACAGACTGTCGAGCGCTCGTCGCGAGAAGCATATTGCTCTCGCCTTTTGCTTGGCCGTTACCTCCGTCGGCCTCCCAGTGTCATCGAGCAAATTGTTGCAACCGACGGTTCGGTTCAGGAGCACCCTGATGGAGTTCGATCACTGCTGCGTGATCATTTTATGGCGCTTTTTGACTCCATTGCAGCCTGCCGACGTTGAGGGCCAAGCGTTTTTGCCAGACGCATGACGTATCGAGCTCAGTCCAGCTCCGTTCTCTGTGGACGAATATACTGCTACTGTCGAAGCTCTTCACACAGGAAAGTCTCCCGGTTCCGATGGCCTCCCAGCTGAATTTTATAAATACTTCTGGTCCACTCTTCGGAGCCCTTTGACAGTTCTGTTGAATCAGTGCTTGGTACGACGTCTCCTCTGTCGGTCCATGCGTGAGAGCATTGTCACTTTGTTGTGCAAGGATACTTCCAAAAAACGAGACCCAAATGCCTATTGTCCTGGTTCACTGCTTAATACTGACTACACAATTTTATCAAAGGCGATTTTGCAACGCATCTCTACAGTTCTTGGTTCAGTTATTCCTCCTTTCCAGGCCTGTGCTGTCCCTGAGCGGTCCATCACGCTTCATACGCAGGCTTTAGGAGACGCCTTGTACTGGGCACATAGTCGGCGGCGACCTTGTGTTTTATTGTCGTTTGACCAAAGGAAGTCCTTTGATCGTGTGCTTCATGAATACATCTACCGTGCGTTGGAGGCGAGTGGGTTTGATCATATCGTGGTGCGAGATCATATCGTGGTTCCGAGCACTGTATGCTGGCGCGTCAGCTTCCATTGGTGTCAATGGGGGTACCTCTGCTAACTTCCACATAAAGGTGGGGTCCGCCAGGGCTGCCCCCTGTCACAGGCACTGTATGCCCTAGTGTTTGGCACGCTTTTAGAGTCCCTCGCATCCTCGGTTGCATCCGGGATGCTTGCCCTTCCGGGCACATCCGCGTTACCGCTTTTTGCGTATGCAGACGACCTATCTCTCATCCTGACCGACGAGGAAGCTATCGGGAATGTTCTCCATGTAATTGAAAGCTACGGTAGGGTTTCTTATGCACAGATCATTAGAGATAAAAGCGAACAACTTTTCGTCAAACTCATCCCGTCGTGCTCCGCACCCTTTGGTATTCCAGGGAAGAATGCCGTGCGCGTTCTTGGGTATGATTTCCTGCCTTCAGGAATATCTCCCAGTACCTGGGCACGTGTCCATATGCGTAGCATTCCTGTCCTCCGGGACTTGAAAGAGCTCGTACCCCCCATTACCTGCAGAGCGCGCCATGCTGCGTCTTGGTTTCTGAGTAAATATAGGTATTTAGCCAATATCTCCATCCCTCCGCGGACTACTCTTCAGGCCGCTACACGTGCGGCCTTTCAGTTTATCTGGGGCGGTTCTGTAGAATGGCTATCAAGAGGTCGTATGTATCGGCCTCGCGCAGATGGCGGCCTTTTGGTGCCCGATTTCAAAGTGAAGTGCCTTGCCTTAGGTCAGCGCGCCATCTTTCAGGGTCTCCTAGAGCAGCGGCATCCTGCTCAGGGTCTACTAACTTTTCTGACCCGACATTCGTTTCTTTTCTCAGCTGACACACACTCGCCCGCGCTCAGAGTGCGTGGCTCCCCACCTGAAGGCATACGTTGTGGCAATGCGCAGCCTGCGAGCTTCTTTCCCTGATGATGACATAACATCATGACCTGTGCGGCGCCTTTACATGGCACTTCTTGCGCTTAATCGGCCACCCCCGAACTCGACGCGTATACAGCGCCACATAGCGTGGCGTACGACCACTGCTGGCTGGCTGGAGGCCCGTCGGGCCAGGCTTCAGTGGCGCCTAGCGCATGACGTCTTGCCGCTGCGTGAACGTTTTTCCCGTTTTGGTATAACGTCACCCTGCTGTCCCTTCTGCGAGTACAGGGAGTCAGCAGAACATGCTTTCAGTTTATGCTTGTTGCCGGGTGCCCTGTGGCATCGTGTAGCAGGCCTCTATAGCCTGACGGATGTTCAAAGGAGCACAGTTCGTGGTCTGTACCCCCTCCCTGTCTCGCAGCGGGATAGGCGGCATTTTGTGCTCTTGGTGGTCGAAATCAACTACCAAGTGTGGATTTCACGCTGTCGACAAGTGCACGCGCAGCAGAGCCGCAGTGTGCAGGAGGTGATTCGGCTAGTTAACGCCGGTATTCGCAAAGTTCTTTGCATGGAGCGTGCGGTGCTTGGAGCAGTTGAGTTTCACCGTCGCTGGATGACCTCTGACATCCTCTTCAGGGTGGACAATGGCAAGTTCCATGTTAACCTATGAGGTGTCCACATCCTCGTGTTGTTCTCCCACTTGCAGCTTTCCAGTATCATGGACTGTTGCATGGCGAAACGGACACGTACAGCAATCTCTGAACAGCCTTAGTCGCTGGGCGAGAGTTGTGATTCAGAATGTTGTTCGAGCCTATTTGAGACGCTACAGGAAGCCTGCCCCTGTGGCCGGCCTTCCATTTGGTGCCAATACACTCTCTCTGTGGCTGGTCTTCCGCTCCGATGCCACTACATATAGGAAGGAGGAACGTGAAGGACAATAAAGCGAGGAAGTTCATGAGAAAGGCCATGGCATGGCTTTGAAAGGAGAAGGGTATCTAGGAAGGCAAAAAAAAAAGTGGTAGAAAGGAGAAGGTTGCTATTTAGATTATAAAATATTAGCAAGGGCAGTCGTGGGCCGAATACAAGGAAATATGGAAGAATGGGTGTCACTATCACAGGGGGCTGCAGTTAAAGGTCGAAGAATCCAAAGGAAAATATGGCAGCTAAGAGATGTTATAGAATGGACAAGCGGAAGGAGAATAATGAGTATTCTCAAGACCTTAGACCAAGAAAAGGCATTTGACCGGCTTAAACACGCATATTTAAGACAATCATTATAATGAATTGGGACGGGGAAAATCCAATAATAAACAGAATAGGAGCAATGTATGAAAACGCCAGGAGTAGGCTACTCATCAATATGCAATTGCAAATGAGCTTTCAGGTCAAAAGAGAAGTAAGGCAAGGTTGCCCCCTTTCTCTCCTGCTGTATGTGTTAGCCTCTGATAGGTTATTACGAGAGCTGAACCAGTCTGAGGCAGTGAAAGAGGTTGGATTACCTGGAGCAGTACAGTGTAAAACCATAGTGGCCTACACAGAAGATCTCACTATGGTAGTTCAAGGCGAAAAGGAAGTTGAGAAAGCTTTAGAAGTAATGGAAGAATATGGGACCATGAGCGGGGCGAAAATAAATAGAGACAAATCAAAATTGATATATTTAGGTGGGGAGAAGCCGAGGAAAGATCTGGGATTGAGCATTGTGGAGGAGACCAAAATCCTCGGAGTCAGGTTTAATAAGGACGGGGTTTCACACAACAGTTTGATGCAGTTGGAAATATACTTGGAAAAATTGAAGGAAGACTATGTTGAACCAGGAACGCCACTTACAGCTCGAGTGGAGTTTGTCAAAAGAATTATGATACCGAGATGTGCGTACCTGTTTTCTGTCGCTTACCCTTCTCCTGAAATATGCCGTTGAATTGAGAAACTCTGGTTTCAGTTTATATGGAATGGGAAAACGCAATGGGCAGCGCAAGAGAAAATGAAGCTGCCTATTGAAGTTGGCGACCTACAGATTGTTGATCTGGAACAATTGTCACAAGCACATGCTATACATGGAATATATAGGATGTTGGATGGCAAGGAAATCGGACAGCAGGTAGCAAAATTTTGGCTGGGAATAAACATGACATTTTCGTCATAACGGGATGGATCATAGGAGTCCAATGTCGGAATGGCAGCCAGCAATTTATCAAGCAGGGAAGCACACTTTGCTGCAATTGAAAAGATTAGACAAGAGCAAAGACTACAGCGGAAGCTCAGTCGCTGAAATATACAGAGATCAGAGGGTGAAAGAAATAGAGAAATATCCATCTACAATAACAGCGGAAGGTTGGAAAATAATTCATATTTACTGGTTAGAAGGCAAAAGAAAATCATTCCCGTGGAAAATGGCGTATGAGGTCATACCAGTGAGGGACAAGTTTTTATCTGTGGGGTAAAAGGCCGCAGAAGGGACTGCGAGCTTTGCGGTCAAATGGAAACGGTGAGGCACACCGTCTTCGAGTGTAAGGTACCGGTGTACCCGTGGTCCTGTTTTAAGAAGTATTTTGAATTAAGTAACTTAATGTTTGAAGAAGCTGTGGGAATATATGTTGGGAAAGTAACCAAAAGACGACAGATTGTTTACATGTTAGTAGCAGTCGAAATCGCATATCAAGCTTGGGTAAACAGGTGTAGAGTGGTGCATGGTGGTGACTGCTGGGGTAAAGAACAAATGAGAAATATAATCAGTTACTACGTACGAACTTGGCTTGGGAGGGAGCGGCTAAGGTTACCAAGAAACTTCGCGAAACAGTGGCAGTGTAAAGGGTTCAGAGTAGTGGAGGGTATTATTAAACTTAAATTGGCAGGTTAGTTAAATGAATTTAGAATATACTAACGCCACAACACAAGGAGGAGATCTATCGGAATTTTGGGGTGAGTTAATTGTACAGCACAGGAGAGTTGACGCTGTTCTGAACCACACGATACAGCATCACACTCAAGTGCAAAAGCAATGGGGCAGAGTTTTAGAACTGACCTCAGTTATTGAGTTGGTTGGGGAAGAGAAAGCAAATCAGTAAATTAAGGATATAGAGAGTGGCAGGCTAGAAGATAAGGAAGATGGGCTCACTAATTTTGTGATTCATCTAATCAGTCAACAATACAAGCTCTGGTAGCTTGCCAATAGACACGGTAGGTCTCCTGCTTGATTGCAATACAGCAGGACAACACACATACCTATTAAATGAATAGCTGTAAAATTCCTGTAGAATACTTGTTAAAACATTCTGAACAGGAGACTTTAAGACGATAATAATCTGATATGGGAAGTTTTCTCTTGTCTCATTCTACAGTTGGCAATACGAAGTAGGAGACCATAAGGATTAGCTAAACAACCCATCTAGTCAGTCAACAACTCAACCATAAGCAGGAGACGGATGCGTACCGCCCCGTAGCACTTTCGACTTTCACTTCTTCCGTGGCTCATCTCATAGAGTCAACAATAGACTTGAATTCGAGCCAGGAATTCTAGCCTACGTGTTTCGCCGCAGTTGGAGAAGGTCTTGCACCCATGGCAAGCGTGTTCGGTTATTGGCAGGTCGTCGGTCCTCCACAGGATGGCTTTTGGTGACGCCAACCAGTGGTTAAACCTGAGGCAGCTAACAACTGTGTTGGCCTCGTTCGACCAGGCTTTTGGCAGACATCCGATTGAAATTACGCAATGTATACCGCAGGGCTGTCCCTTTTCTCCATTACTGTACTCTGTCCCGATGAAACTCCCTTAAGCTCCCTTAACGCTTAAGCTCCCTGTCTTGGTTCGTTCTCCTGTGAGGTTCGTGAGCGGGCACCCGCAACTTGTTTGCAGTCCAAGTGTAAACTTAAGGCACCATCGTTGAATCAGGGTTCACAATGTGGGGTCAGCATGTCGTTTATGCCGCGTGGACAGAAAGCAACATTTGTCAAAGAAAACATCACTTTCGTCCCTTACCCCCTTCTATGGAAATGTAACGGGCCGCCACTATTCTGACCAGGCAGACTGTTGTAAACTTTCTTTGTCTAATAAACGTCACTGCCACCGCCACCATCCCGTATGACAATGTTCTCTCCGTTGATTTGATGATAAACGAACAGGGTACGCCACTTTTCTGGCACAAAAGTGGCGTATTGTCATAAAACAAGGAAAAAAAGAAAAAAGAAAGTGCGCTCCCGTTTTCAACCAATCAGGGGAGAGAAAGATGACACTCTGGATGATGGTTGGCTAGGTGTGTGCCATGTTCAACAACATTTATTTCGGTTCTCAAAAGTGAAACGTTGTCTGTATGACTGAGGGGGTATGACGCCACCTCCTTGGTGTTCTGTTATTTTCGCTCTGGCTACAGTTTTTGGAGCCTGAATGTGTCTTTGCTCAACGACCCCGAAATTAAAAACTAAGTAAAAAAAATCGGCTTCCGGATGTTTCTTCAGAGCCCATTTTGGACCTTGTCACTGGGAAGCTCTGAAGCTGGATGCAGCACATCGTTTTCGGCACTGGGGAAGACAGCGCGCGCGTGAACACCGGCAGTGTAGAGATGCGGTCAGGCAGGTGTTAGCTGTGCTTCGCCACCCTGACTCACGCAGTCCTGAATCTGCGTCCGATATCGAGGACGTGCGGAGGCGCCTAGCGTCTCTGCCAATGCAGTCCTGGCGCAGTTTTGTTGCGCAAGACAATGTGGTGCGCTGGTGCCGGGAGGCATATTGCTGCCGTGTGTTACTCGAGCGCCATGTGGCAGAAAATCCGGACTTAGGTGGTGGTGGTGGTGGTGGTGTATATCAGGCTTGCCGTTGTCGGCCTCACATATGTGGGCAACTTCACGACTCCGTCCGGACTTAGGAATTACTGAGTTCCGTTCAGCTGACGGCTCAACTCAGACTGATCCCGGTGACATTCAAGAAGCAAGGCGTGAACATTGTGCGGCCCTTTCCAGTCACCTCAGGAGTCACCTCACGACGAGCCTGTTGTCAGCTGAGAGTGCCCACTGCCGGCGAAACAAATGGAGCATGTTGACTCAGGGCAGCTCACGCAAAATAACGTTTTTGCGTCTGTCTCCCAATGACTAGCGGAAAATGCCCTGGCATTGATGACCTCCCAGTTGAGTTCTACAAGCGCTTCCGGAGCGTGATTGGTTCTTCATGACTCGGGTTTTTAACATCTGCTTAACCCAGGGGTTGCTATACCTCAGCATGCACAATGGTATTGTTCTTCTGTGCAAAGACAAGACTCGAAAACTGGACCGAGATGCTTCTCGTCCCATTACTTTACTGACGAGTGATTATAAGATCTTAGCTATAAGACTTCTATTGCGCGTTTCACATCTGTTGGAGAAGGTGTTATATCGTTGCCAAGCATGTTCCGTCCCCGGCAGGTCCTCAGGCCTTCATAGAATCGCTCTTGGCGATACCATCCACTGGATTAACAGTGGTCAAGCCCCCGCTGTGCTGGCGTCATTCGATCATTCCAAGGCATTCGATCGCGTGCGACACGCATACCTGTTCTCTCGGCTGAGGGCATATGGGTTCGCCGTTGCTTGGGTCAGGTATGTGAAAACGTTGTATAGGGGCGCTAGAAGCCTTGTCTCTGTCGCTGCGGACTGTCGCCCCCTTTGATGTAACTTGTGGGGTCCGTCAAGGATGTCCTCTCTCTCCTGCCTCGTACGCCATCGCCATCAACCCTCTACTCGAGAGACTGTGCTCGCTTCCTGTTACATCACCACTGCACAAATGGATGCCCTCCACATGTTTTTGCGTTTGCGAATGACATCTCTGTGATCGTTTCTCGGGAGTGTTTCCTTGGGCCAGTTTTGAAGGCGTTTGAAGATTAGGGAGCTGTTTCAGGGGCAAGACTGAATTGATCAAAAAGTGCAGCACTGTTTTTGAAACTCCAGCCTTTCTGCAGGGCTCCTTTCCGTGTTCAAGTGAGACCAGAAGTCAAAATTCTTCTTGTGATTTTAATTGCAGTGACATATCTGGCGTAAATTGGCCACGAGTGTTTATGCGTTGCAGAGCTGTCCTACGGCAGCTTAGGTTTGTTGATTTGCCCATCGCTTTTCTTCGCGCTCTTCTGCTAATGGGCTGGTACTACAGTCGCTTGTAGTTCCTAGGAGTCGTTGACACGCCGCCACCACTAATTCGTACTGCCGTGGGTCGCGAGGTCCCCCTTGCATCGTACACGTGACCAGGCCAGCTTAGCCTTGGCGGTGGTACTCGACAAGTGCCTTGCACTTCAGTCGCGTGTTTATTTCGAGGCATTGCACACACCCCAACACACAGCGTGCGCATTAGAGCAGTACTCTCTGGGATGTGCCACCAAGTGGTTCGTTGAGAGCCCTAGGTTTCGGCCTAGGAGCGAAGTCCTGCCTCATCAATACAGAGCCTGTGTTGATATTGTAAGGCGTTTACGACTCGAGCTTCCGGACGCTGACATCTACTTATGGGCTGTCAGCGATTTTTATACAGCTATCAGGGAGTTGGAGCTCGGTTCTCCTGTCCCTTCGGTGCCAACGAAGCTGTCTTGGCGTCGGATCACTGCGGGGTGACTAGATGTCCGCCGCGCCAGTCTTCAGTGGAAGTTGGCCCACGATTTTCTTCCTCTTCGTGAGCGATTTCACCGGGGCTCGACGGTTTCCCGTCTTGCGGGATGTATCAAACCGCAGAGCACTGTTTCAAGCTTTGTCGTGTTCCTCTTTTGCTGTGGCGCTGATTAACCCAGATATTTCAGCTGTCGACTGTCGCCTGGGCCACCGTACAGTTCCTGGAACCGTTGCCTGTTCCGCGCCTTCAGCGTAAACAACCGGCATTATTAATTACCTCAGATCATTGAGATCAACTTTCAAATTTGCATCCGTCGTTGCCGGCCGGCCCAGACTTCGGGGGCGCAACTATAGTTCAGGCTGTCAGGGCAGGGCTTCGTAGTCACATTGTCCGCCAGGTAGCACTGTATGGTCTCGTGGGGTGCTCTCGCCGCTGGCTCACGTCTACTCGTCTTTTCCGCCACGTTCAGGGTGACTGGCAAATCATGTTCTAGCCAGCTCGCTAGGACCGTACTACACTCCTCAGCGACCCTCCCGTGTTTGGATTGTTCGCTTGGTATGGTCAGTGCAAAAAGCAAACTCTCCTAGACGGTGTTGTTATCTAGCTTGTAGGACTGTAACGTAAAGTTAGTCTGTGTTCAATGAGGACTACCTCCATAGGTAGATCGCCTGCTTGATGACAATACACACTCATTCACCGCAGACTCACTCTTTTGCGGTGTACATCTGCTACAGTTCGCCAAGAACGCTGCCAATCTAGATCCTCTCGTCGCGCTATAGAAGGTGCGCAAATTCGGTGGCCTGCTTTCGTCCCATCTTGGCTTCCTGGTGACCGTCAGGACATACTCTGCAGATTCGCCTGGAAAGTTCAGTCTATTCGTGACCGACTGGGACGCTGGGGAATCGTACCCCACTCTACGTGCCCCTTCTGCAGACACCCCAAGTCGAACGAACATGTCATATATGACTGTCGTGTATCCACAAGTTTTTGGCAGAATCAGCGAAGGTCCACACGCATTCGGTGTCCCGCGGATTTTCGTGAAACCTTGCCTCGTCTGCGTTCGCCCGATGCTCACGTTCGAGTCCTGCTAATCTCATGCGGATCATCAGTCTTTTTGGTCCGTCAGGTTACAAGCTGTTGCTCAGAGTCGCCGAGAGACTCCCACCTTGCAACTTGTACAGCGGGCAGTGGGCGTAGTGGAACACCGTCTCCTACGGACGTCCGAAATAGATCCCAATATCCATATCCAAAAACTGACCTCCGTGGGACTCTCCTCGGATATTAATGGAAGGATATCCGTAGCCGTATATCCACAGGAGGTCCTGTTGCGGCCGTTTCACGGATTGTCCGAATCAGCTCCGTGATGGGATGCTGTACGGATCATGTATTTGAAGAGAGAGAGAAACGCGGGACGATGTAGCACTGCAGAAATTCGGCTTTCCATGAACCAACTCACTTTCTCAAGCTACATGAGTAAGAAACAGAGACATTACCTCTACGCCGACTAAATACGCTAAACAATGTCTCATTTCGCCGTTGTTTGTGCACGCAATCGAATTAAACTTAGACAGCTCACCCTTCATTTCGACTCACGGGCGAACAGGGCTCTCGAATGTGTAGAAGCTCGCAAGAACACCAATGTACAGTGTCTGTTCCCCGTTTGGAAGTGAATGGAACTTCATTTCCAAAGCATTTCGGCTGAGTGGCCCAATCTCTCTTTGCTGTTTCTTCTTTCTTTTCTTTTGTATTAATGTATTTATTTATTCGAAACGCCGCGCTGATTTTCCCTCATGGGAAGCAAAGCGGAGCAACAGAAAGTGAAACGAGCGGCGACGGTGGCAGATGTTAAAAAAATGGCGGAAACACGCTTTATATTTTACTACAAAGCGTATACTGACTTCTGAAAAATGAAAAGCAACACGCGCTCGAGATACACGCTACATCCCAGAGAGCGCCTGTTTCTGTCCGTATCTCCTGGTTATGTCGGCAAAGTGCACGTTCGTAGGAAGTTCGAAACCCGGCCAAGTGGATCTCCGTAGTATCTCCGCTGGAGGAATTTCATTATTGTGCGGATATCCGTATCTCCATGAAAGTATATCCGATGGACATCCGTAGGACAGAATTTTCTGACTGGAAAGAGCTCTCTTCAAGTGCTGACCACGTTCTCTTACAAGGTGGGAAGGCCTGTCCCATCTGGATCATTGGGGAGGATCGATCTCCTTGTGGTACTATCGAGTACTGCAAGTCGCTAAGTGGTACAATTTCGCCATTTCGTCATTTCCATTTTTCGTTACTCATTCCAAATGTACGTACCGCATTAACACCTGTATATAGCCCGTACATTTAATTTTTCGACGTAGCATATATAGGCCTCACCTGTCCATCACGTTCACACATGTTCATTAGCACAGTAGTTTTAAAGCCATGTCTTCGTACCGCCTGTAATTACGCCACCCACTGAATAATTTTTTCCCAAACAGCAGGATGCGGATGCGTACCGCCCAGTAGCACTTTGCTCTTTTTCCGTGGCTCGTGTCATAGAGTCAACAATACAACAACTTCAGACTTGAATTCGAACCAGGACACTTGTGTTTAGCCGTAGTTGCAGAAGGTCGTGCACCCATGTCAATACTGTTCCGTTCTCGGCAGGTAATCGGTCCTCCATAGGGTAGACATTCATGATGCATCCAGTGGCTAAACATGAGAGACATAACAGCGGTGCTAGCCTCATTGGACCACGCAAAAAGCTTTTGACAGAGTGTCTCATTTGTATATGTTTCGTTCATTTCATTCACTCATCTGTTTCATTCGTATCTGTCCATTGCAGTTCCACTGCATTATCGTTGCGCTGCCGTAGGTTCTATCCATGATTGCCTTGCGTAATGATCCTCAGCAGCTCAGGTTCCAAGGCTAAAGCTTGCTTTACCTCGGGAAGTTGTTGGGCTTGTGAGAGACTCAACAATAGCCTTAGATGCTGCCAGAACAAGAGGAATGATATGGAGGACGAAGTAGATCTGTTGTGGGTGGGACTGGTGTGTCTGGCCGAGGGTTGAGTTTCGTTGGTGGGCACTGGTGGCGCGGTAGGTTTCTAACCTTCGACAGAGTCTTTAGCAGATTACACACTTGGAGGCGGTGGAAGCATTTCTGCTCGCGATGGGCCTGTGGTCTGTCGTGCTTGCCTTGTCTTATCTAGCCTTTGTGGCAGCTGAGGAAAGTTTTCGGACATTGGCTGTTGTGGCAGAAGATATTCTGTCTTTTGTTGAGCGTTTTGTTTTGTTTTTCTTATTTGCTCTGTTTTCTATGTGTATTGTCCGGAAGTAAGAAAAAAAAGCGTTCGCTACCGTTTTCAGCAAATCAGGGGAAAGAACAATGACACTGAGGATGATGGTTGGCTGGGTTCGTTCTATGTGGTGGAGTTCATCGTGCATTATTTGGCACGCTTTCTCTTCTTTATATTTTTTTCTCTTTGCTTTGTAACTTTACTTGTGCATCTTTATCTTGTCCTTTTTGTACTATCGACAAAAATGAGCGAAAAAAAACAACAACAACAAGACAAACCAACATTACGGAACAGTGATCGCAACGTCACTTCTTTTCGCCTATCTGTCTGTGCCATGGGCGTCCGTGTCACTTTTTTTTCAGCGTAGAGCAAAGTCATTCATTCACAGGGCGAGGGGGTTAGAACGTACAGCAGATGGACTCAAGATGTGTATGCACAAGACAAGCACGAGGACAATCGAATGCTCTGATAAGGTTCAAACCATGTTGATGATATCCGAGTATAGCTCTATTTCTTTACACCTGGCCTACTCATTCGGCGTAACGTCGCACCGGGCACGAAAGTCGTGACAGAGGAGTGACGGGACTGCAGGTGCACAATCTACTTGCGCTAGGTCAACACCCTTGAATCCGCAGTACGGAACAGTTACCCACAACGTGAAGTTGGCGTGTCCCGTGACGGGCACTAACACCCAGCGTATAACTAACGTACCCTAACGTCTACCGTGACCTAACCTAACCTAACCTAGAGGAGAGCACTACGGTGTATGGAGTTCTTGATTTAGAAGTGTGGAAAATATAAAAATGGGAGCCATTCATGCGCTCATTAGTAATGAATCGTCCAAGTAATCCGGTGAACGGTGGAGGTTGTAACGCAGATAGTGAAGACCATCTTGTGTTCTTGATCACCTTGAGGCGAAAAAGAAAGAGGCGTTAGAACAGCAGAAACTAAGCAAGGCTAGTGAATGGCGTGTCGTTGCTCTTCGCGTAGGAGGTACGCATATATAGTATCACGTGGGATAATTTGTGATAGTACTTATATGGTTGAATTTAGTCTTCTCTCCTGTCTCACTCGTCTTCTGCTTTTTAAATTGGTGTTCATTTCCATACTGCGGTTGCAGATCTGAAGGGAAATCTGTCTCGGATGAGACCTTCACCAGCACGACCAATACGATCGTGATCCCACGAGACTGCACGAGACACCTGCACTCTGAACACAGAACTTCATCGCATAGCACACTGAAAGCCAACCACTTTGCAGATTGATGCATTTATCACTGCGGATTTGTTGACAAAGAGAGGATAGTCATTTCGGGACACCTTACATAATTACGTAAGTGTCCCAACAAGGCGTGCGCTAATCATCAGTGTTAAATGCACCATTGTGTACCATGATTGGGTTTCCGCGTACGATGCGGCGAAGCTCTGCTTTCAGAGCCTAGGACGCACATTCACCCCATGGCGTCAGTCGTGACGTTGCCCACATCTGTAAGGCCGACAACGCCGAGCCATTTCACCACCACTACCACCGCTTTTTCACCACCACCTCTGCTTTTAGAGGGCGTGACATTGCCCGTGGCACTTGCTGTGAGAGCTCTCGAGTGATACATTCTTCGCGGACGATAAAAAGGCCGCCGGTACAGTACCGCTTGCCGCTGCTGTCCGGGAATTTTTTCTTAAACTCAAATTTGTTATCTCCTCTTGTATGGCCTTTCTCCATTCGGTTCCGTCAAGCGCTGACAGTGCTTCTTCCACAGTTCTAGGATCAGGCACGAAATCGCTCGTTTTTACTGCAGAGCACGAATAACGCTCGGAACGCCTAGGAAATGAAATAGAGGTGAAGTGTGTCTTCTGAAAAGGATCGAGATGGTACGGACTACGTCAGTTCGGCAGGCAGTGGAATGTGAGGCTTCAGGAGTTTCTCGAGAACGTGGGCTTGACCAAGTCGATAGCGGATCCCTGTTTCCATTTCGAGAACCCCCCTCTTCCTCCCATCCCCTCTCCTTCCTCTTTCCTTTTTCTTAACTATTAGCTTACAGAGTCCTCGATAAACTGCCCCGGTGCGACATGGTGCGGCTTGCCATCTTCGATAAATATAATATATTCGATACTCGATAATACCTCCTCTCAGGGCACCGCCAGTGTAGAGCTCCAAGCACTCCAGCAGTTTCGGTGTAATTCCGGTGCAAGCTTATCCAGGACGCTATTAACGTCTTTGTCCCCTACCCCATCCCTTGGAAATATAAGTGCCGCTACTATTCTGAGTGAACAGACAGCTGCCAGACTTCTTTTCCTAATAAACGCCACTACCATGACCACCACCATCCTGTATGGCTACATTCTCTCCGTTGACTTGATGAGAAACTAAAGGCGTACGCCAATTTTGTGACACACTTGTAAAGATAGTGTATTTTCATCAAGTAAGGAAAAAAAAGCGCACGCCCGCGTTTTCAGCAAATCACTGGGAAGAACAATGTCACTGGGAATAAAGGTTGGCTAGGTGTGTTCTCTATGGCGAAGTTCGTGAAGTTTATTATTTCAGGCTGCACCATGATCAACCTTTATTTCAGTTGCCAAAAGTGGAACGTCGTCTTCATTGCGTACCGCTAAGTGGCGTGAGAGGCGGACACTTTTATTGTTAAGCTTCCACCACACCGGCAAAGTTGGATAACTAGCGCTTACGATACGTAGCAGCGAGTAGACAGCAGCAGAGCGTTTGCGGCGGTCGCCGCAGTAACAATGAATGCCAATACACTCTCATGCGATGGGTGCCGTGATCGATGCCTCGTTTGCTCAATATACACTCTCAGAGTTGTGTTTTGGTGATGTAAGTGGATACGGATACGTATATATGGAATGGTAGGCTAAAGATAAGGAAGATGGGCTCACTAATTTTGTGACTCATCTAATGAGTCAACAATACAAAAATAGAATACCTGTTACCTCCATAGTAGATGGGTAGAAATCCAGCGAACCGGTAGAATGCAGGAAGGGAGTTGCCTCAGGACAGAAGCCGCCGATATTTCGAACAGGGACTGTTCTTCTTCTGGGCACCGACCTCATCATTGGCATAGTATTTAAAGGGTTAGGTGTGACGTGTTTAAAGGTTCATGCGAATTGTGGGTCAACAGCCCGGAGGGAAGAAAGGTTCCGTACGGGCTTTTACGGCCGGAGTGGATGGCTGCTTTGTTAGAGTGTGGAGGGGATTATGTGAACGTAGTGATCTAGGCTACAGACCGGTTACAGAAAAATGGAAGGTTCACGAACACGTGGACGAAACGGGACAAAAGGCAAGAATTGGCAAGCATAGCGAAAGATAAGGAGGTTAGTGGTTACGTGGGGAAAATTCCAAAACCAGCAAAGTTTTTTTTTTTTTTTTAGTATTTGTAATGCAAAGTTGTGGCATGCAATAAAGAAAGTAGAAAGCAGTGGCCTTGTTTCCTCCATAGGTATCTCTTCTGCTTGATCACAATGCACACACACACGAGTCGTTATTTGCTTGATGACAGTACACAGAAGAGTTGTTAGTGCAACATATACAGTGGAGTTAGTGCAATACATATAAAACAAGAGTTGTTAGTGCACTTTTAGTGTAAAGGAGCCTGCACTCTCAGAAACGAAACAGATAAATTTACGCTTACATCCAATCTTACCCTTACTAAGCGTAAATTTCAACAAAATCGCGGACGCCGTATCCGTCAAGCTCTGTTTTATTCCTAGTACGCGTAAACGCGCTCGCTGTAAGCGTAAAGGACGGAGTTTTATGCGTAAATGGGGGACGGAGGACATGACTTACTCTTATATCCTGACGCATACGATTTCGTCATGACGGATAAACTCAGGCGCTGCGTTTGAGTAATAGCTCTTTACGCCTATATTGACGCATATTGTTTTTCGATTGTTATACGGGCCCTGCCTTCTGAGAACACGTGCCTGGTTCCGTGTGCAAAGCGTCTTTCCTTTCGCTTGGGCACTCTGGCTTCTGGCGTCGCATATTACCCATTTACGCCTATATTGACACTTATTGTTTTTCAATCGCTATACGGGCCCTGCCTTCTGAGAACACGCGCGTTGTTCCGTGTGCAAAGCGTCTTTTCTTTAGCTTCGTTAACGGTCACCCTGGCTTCTGGCGTCTCACAGTCTCACATCATGCACGGTCTAGCAAAAGTTGTCACATTTTGCGCGGGGTGTCTGTACTTTTTATTTATTTCATATTTCATTTGTGCCAAACTTATCACAGGAAGAGATGGCAACGAGACAACGTCGCACGATATGTGGGCAAAGCACGCGGACGACGCTGTTTGAACAGTTGTGATTTGTAGCGGCCATATCCGCGCGACCCCAAGCGCGGTCTCCCCTCGCGCTCTGGAATAAACAGTCAGTTCTGCCTATCGCCCTGGTCCGATCAGTCGTCTTCCACACTGGTGACCCGAACGTGATCATGGATGGCAACGGTACGCAGCCCCTGGTATCCTCCTTCGCCGTACGTCTGCCGCCTTTTACCCGTTCACGCCCGGACATATGGTTTCGGCAAGCAGAGTCACAGTTCACCTTGGCGCACATCCCATCCCAAGTAACGAAATTTCACCATGCCTTGTCCGCCCTCCCCGAAGACATTCTCATCGAGGTGGCAGACATCGTCAACTGTCCTCCCGCTGACGCTTCGTACGACGCCTTGAAGATTGCCGTCGTCGAGGGAACCTCTCCCTCTGACCGCCAGCGCTTACAAGAATTAGTGCTGAACGAGCCTCTTGGCGACCGCAAGCCCTCCCAAGTTTTGCGGAAAATGCAGCATTTGATCGGAAGCTCCACCTTCGACCCCAAGCTCCTTGGCGAGCTTTTTCTTTCTCGACTGCCTCCGTCCGTCAGATGGTCTTATCCGCTTCGGACAACACTCAACCTCCCTTCTTTACCGCTTCAGGCTCCACCCCCCCCCCTGTCAACTAGACCTACCTCCCAAACCCCCCAAACGGGTGTCCTGGAGCGACCTTGTCGTTTCTGGGGGGGGGGGGGGGGGGGGGGGGGAGCCCAGTAGCGGCCATATCCGCGCGACACCAAGCGCGGTCTCCCCATCGCGCTCTGGAATAATCAGTAGGTTCTGCCTATCGCCCTGGTCCGATCAGTCGTCTTCCACAGATTCTCCAAGCAATCCCCGCGCTACAAATTCGTATGCGTGCGCCCATTGTCCACCAGGGGCGGATTTAAGGGAGGGCGGGGGGGCGACCGCCCCCCCCCCCCTATACGGTCGTGTTTCCTATGTAAAAACCCTATCTCCTGGGCGATGCTGCGCCGCAAAGAACGAAATTTCCTTAAGACCGCCCCTCCCCCCCCCCATGACAGACGCTTAAATCCGCCCCTGTTGTTCCCCAGGTGAGATTCTTTTGTTCTCGTTGTTCTCGGATGTGCGTTTCTTTCACCATTTCCGTTTCTGTTGAAGCATCTGTGTTAACGATTCGTCAGTCCGTTCTTGTAATAGGAGTTCGGATGTTTGTTGCTGATTGTACCGCAGCATGATGTGTTGACATGAAGCAAATCGATTTTCTGACGGTCACGATTTTCGATAACGTGGTGCAGGTGGTGGTTGTGGTGGTGCTGCAAAACACGTGTGGATATATACTGCTGCACAGACACGTGCACCCATTTGACAGTACCACAGATCACATCAATGACATGATAAAATGATTTACGGGTCTAACAAAATTCAGTTGAATGCTACTTAAAGGACCCTATATATAATTAGTTTATGACCTGTCTGCTATGGATTTCTTCTTGTATATGTCTGATATTCTGTGTACCTCGATGCCTCATCCTGTGATATAACGCTCATTAAATGTTTTTCCACTATAAACGTAATTTAATCCAGTTACTAGCTCACATAGCTAGTCTACAATTAGTATTTTGTTGTGTTGAAGTGTTGTGAAGATGCACAAATGTCATTTCATAATTCTCTAAAATATTGCAGGTGTTGTAATCTGTTGGTCTATGGCTAGTATGCTGTTCCCATTTTTTAATGTTTGGTAACGTGCGCCTTATGCCACATCATTTTCAGGCCATATGTGCAATATTCTATAAACACTTGCATGTATCTATTATTCTGGGCTCTTTCCTGCAATCAAGTGGAATTATTCGGCGAATTTTTGTTGCATTACGGTTTAGATGCGTGCTACTAACGCTGTGGGAAATACTTCCATGTATTCAGATGTTCTGATTTAAATGAGAATGCGGCGTACGCGGGCTATAGTGAGACGATGAACCCGGTTCAAGTGATGCACTCGTGCTTCTTATTTTTCTTTTGACTGTCGCGAGAACTCTTGTATATTGCTTGCCTTGCGCAAGAACGTGCCTTTTATATCTGTTATTCACGTGATGGATGCGTTTGTCTGTGTGATACGATTTTGCAGTGCAGTGGGCCTAGCTATTGTGGCATACTGTCAATTGACAAGTCTTTTGGATGAGCAACAAGCTATGCCTATACCATGGATATCTTTTAAGCGATAGCATATAAAAGTGAACGGGCTTCCGTCCGTATACATGCTTCGTGCACGTATGTGGTACTGCTGACGAGTCCCGCATGATACGAACTGTTTTTTCATGCCCTGTGAGATTCGTATCATCGAGATCCTGTTGTAGTAGCTGTTCTTTTTTCCTATGAAACAATTTCGCATGGTATGCCGTCTTTGCACAGAGAATTGCACCGCCAGAATGCCGCACGATACGCATCATATCTGGGAACCTTAGGCGCCGCGTGATGTCAGCGTCCCTTGGGCAGGCAATAGCTGCAATGCAAAATTGACAGGCAATCCGATTTTACGTCTATTGCTCTGGAAACTTATTTCTGATGCTTTTGGCAACCGGGAACCGCATACCCTTTTCCAGAAGAGCTGCCGGAAAACCGCATTGCGGGTCATTTCAGAATTGCAGCCGTTGCCTGTACAAGGACCGTGAGGTCACGTGACGTCTACGGTGCTCAGGTTTCACGCATACTATGTTGTATTTTTACGTGCAATAAGCGGTATCACAAGGGTAGCCAAACACCCCATAGAATAAGCGGCATGGAACACCGCTTAAAATAGGGGTAAATAATTTGACGATTTTTTACGCTTACTGTGACTCAGAAGTTTGACGGTTTTTGACCCTTACTATCCGGTTTCCTTGTGAGATTGTATGTGCAATATCCAATTAGCTGTTTGGCAGTGCAGAGTTATCCTCTATTGCCGGTGTGGTGGAAGCTTAAAGGGGCCGTAAACACCAAACATTTCAGAAATAATGATACCCCATGAAAGAACGCAGATCATAATATCCAAATATACATTTGGTCCGGCCCGTGCCAGCTCGGTGACCCATATAGCTGCTTTCGAAGATGAGTAAGCAGCGACTCTTCACCACGCATACGCGACATGGCTACGTAGCGTTTTGCCGTCCAATCGGGGGGCCGAGCTGTGCATATGGCGTTTCAAATTACAGCCAATAAACATACTTCGTTATCAGATGTGAGTCAGAGCGCTCAGTTTGTTTGTGTGAAACTACATTTTGCGCTCCATGGTTCCGAAATTCAACGTCATGCCATATTCAACATCTCCGGCTGTCGCAAACGTCAACAGTTGGGCTGCTATCACATGACGCGATTCGAACCCGGGTTCCTCCCAGTCACGACATGGCATGGCCAACACGGTAACCACTGTTCTACGCGAGCTGGTGACGCGATGTCGCGTGGCTCAAGCCAAAGTACGGCAGGCCAGTTGTCGGAACCATTCGAAGTATGGTCAGGCTCCCACAGCTCCCCATAGAGCCCATAGTTTGAGATAATTCAGGCAACACTGGACATGCAACCAATGAAAATGAACTATGATGCCTACCTTTCGGCCAATCAGGAGTCTCTCAGTTTGGCTCGCCTTTCGGCCCGGTACTGGCTACCATCGGCTTTTACTTTTACTGGTTTTCATGCCCGACGCTTGTTATTCCGTATTCCAGAACAACTAGGCAAATTTTTGACAAAATACACATTTATTTGAAACATCGTACTGATTCAATAGTCTGACACAAATATTCACCGTGCCTACAGAGTCCAAATCGTTGCGTTCGTTGACCAAGTTCGAACTCGAAAAACACACACTCTACTCCCAGAAGTGAGCGACGCTCACACGAGTGCACGCGATTTCACGGTTAGCATCTCCTTTCGTTGGTAGCAGTGCGAAGGTTTCAACGCAGCGGGCAATGCTTGTCGCACGGACACGGAATCCTGTCTCCGTTGTGACTGCATTTGAAGATGCGACGGCGCTCACAAGTGTTCCTCAGGCGTGAGCTCACAACTGCATTCCAGTTCTGAACTCGAGAGACTGTTCGTACGTAGGATACTTGTGTCGGGAAACATCACAACACGCGCTGAGTCACCTTCACACACGAACAAATCTGGGACTTCTCTTTGAACAATGCCATCATACCGTGGTGTCAACTGACATCGTCGAGACGCGAGACGCCGCTGCCACTTCTCTCCCTTCTCTTCTCGTAACTGCCCGCCGGACAGGCAGCCCGCGAAAGAATGCTCTTTTGAAACTTTGCCAACCAATAGCGGAGCGCGTAATGTCCTTCGGCCAATGGATATCAACTATGATGCCTGACGGAGTAATACCACGTGTTTATGACGTGCAAACATTTTTTTAGAGCCGCGAAGAGGGGGAGCTGTGGGGGCCTGGTATCAGGTCCCCCAAGGTCGCCATTTTCCCATGTATTTGCTCCTATCCCGATGCGTGCAATGCCGGAGGCCGCCCTTAGATACCCCATTGTTACCAGACGTTGGCTTGCGTGGATTGTAGCGCGCTAAATATCCAGTTCAAGCACAATCCAAGCCAGGCCAAGTCACCGAAGGAGAAATGGACGACTGAAGCGCCTGCGGCGCCTGGCACGACAGGTACGCTATGTGATGCACGCAGCCGTGCACTAGATTCTTCCGATCGCTCAACACGTTTAAAAACGGACCAAAAAGTGAAACACGACAGAGAAAGTTGTTATACGCGTCTTATTTGGACATATAAAGACTAGATTCATTCGCAGAAACAACAAAAACCTTTTGCCGCTAAACTTAGCGGGCTGAAGTGATCCGGAACGGCAACAGCGGGGTATCTAGTGGCGGCCTTCTTCGTTGCACGCTTTTCCGAGGTGAGTTTGGGGGACCTGCCTGGTATGGTGAGCTAGAATGACTGATCTCTATAGTATATGGCTGGATCGCGCATAGGGTGCTCCACAGTGTGGAACCGGCCGCCATATTGGTGGGCCCAACACGTACTGTCGTCTGCATTTAGTTAAGCGCGGCTGCCCGCGATTTTTTGTTTCCTTTAAATTAGAAGGCATGCCATGCCAGCTTGTTGCAGTTTTCAGTGCACTTCACGCACGGACAGACGAAAGGGGTTAACTTTTCACAGGTAAGCTATTTATTTTGAGGAAAAACAGTGTTTATTCGTATCGCATGTATGAGACACTCGCGCTTGCTCGCGCTGCTACTTCGCTGGTGCCATTAGGTACTAAGAAATTATGTTTGGCTGCTCTATTTATGTATTTTCTACACAATGTGCTTGTGCTATACAGGTTCCCTCACAGTCGCCCAGCCGTGCTGAAGAAGTGGGTGCAGAAGATGCATCGCGAAAATTGGGCCCCATCTAAATCTTCGGTGCTCTGCAGCAGACACTTTGAGGAGGCCTGTTTCAATCGTACAGGGCAAACCGCGCGACTCAAGAGTGATGCTGTGCCTACAAAGTTTGACTTTCCACAGCACCTCCTGAAAGTAAACACAATAGTAACACATTTGAATTTGCTTGGGAACCTGTGTAATGTGCAGCAATTCTGAATGTGGTAGTTGATCCAACAAGCTCAGTACAAGTCTTCAGAAGTGAAACATCAGTCAACATACATGACACAACAAAACTTATGCGACAAAATTTATGGTAGAAAATAATTTACATTCCCTGCTAGGCTTTCTGTCATCAGCTTTAAGGCTCATGACAATGCAAGAAATAGCTTGCAAACAAAATTCTGTTATATTGAGGTTCCACAACTTCTCAGTTTTAGCTGGTGGTGATCACAACAGCTCTGAATTTGTGTGCTCTGGGTGCAAAGTCATTTTTTTTTTTGCGAACTCACATTGCGCTTCACTCGCGTATTCTCTTTGAGGCGCTCCGTGCGTCAGAGCACCCGGCCTGTGCATTAGTGCACCATTTCCTAGGATACGCCACCAGGTGGTTCCTCGCAAGTTGGAAGCTTCGCCCCAGGCCGGAAGTACTCCCTCCTTATTTGTGTGCTTGTGTTGCTGTCGTGCGGCGCTTGCGTGTCGAATGCCCATATGAAGACATTTCGTTGTGGAGCGTCCGTGATTTCTACGCCGCCTACAGGGAAATTCGACCGGGTCCCGCAAGGCCAGCAGTGCCAACGAAATTCGCCTGGCACGTATCACTGTTGGCTGGCTTGATGCACGGCGCGCTAGTCTCCAGTGGAAGCTGGCCCATGGTGTCCTCCCACTGCGTGAACGTTTGTACCGTTTTCGCGTGTGTCGCACGGACGGTTGTCCGTCTTGTGGCATGTCTGAGACAGCAGAACATTGTTTTTTTTTTTTTTGCGATGCCATATTCCACTTTTACTAGGGAGAAGGGCGGCGCAAATATTTGGACTCCCAGCAGTTGATTGGGCCACCGTAAGGTACCTGGAGCCGTTCCCGGTCGCACGCGCAGAGCGGAAGCAACTAGCATTGCTGATTTCGGAAATTAACTTCCAAATTTGGATTCGCCGGTGCCGGCCGTCCTTTGGTGGCCCAGATGCTGGGAGCATGGCTATTTTTCAGGCAGTGAGAGCCGGGTTGCATGCGCGTATCATCTGTGAGCAGTCACTATTTGGGTCTGTGGAGTGCTCTCGCCACTGGCTTACAACGACTCGACTCTTTGATCGTGATCAAGGTAAGTGGCATATCAGGTTCTAGTAAGCCCACTAGGACTGTACTGCTCCCCCGTAGCGACTCTCCCGGAGTTTCAGGATTGTTCGCAGGTCATGGCACGTACAAAAAGCAATCTCCCTTTGGAGCGTTGTTATCTGGTATGTAAGATAGAGTTTCTGTAAAAGAGGCTACCTTCATAGGTAGTTATCTTGCTTGATGACAATACAAGCTCTTCATCAGTTCTGTTCCCTCCTGCGCGCCTTCACTCGGGATACCTGTTAAAATATAATTACGCGTACTGGGCTACTATTTCAATAGTCGGGGAATCGCAGTATCGTCGTAGATGCGCATTCAGCAACGTAGCATTTCTGTTCTCCGTGAATTGAAGGGTCTGGTTCTTCCACTTACTTGTAAGGCCCGGCTAGCGGCGTCGTGGTTCTTAAGCAAGTTTTCGTACCATGGTACTATATCACTTCCGCCACGTCAGATCTTTCTTACTGTGACCCGTATTGCTTTTCAGTTCATATGGGGCAACAGTGTGGAATGGGTGTCACGCGCGCGTCTGTACCAGTCGCGGGAGGTTGGTTGCTTGCGAGTGCCACATGTAAAAGTGAAGTGCCTCGCTTTAGGTATAAAGGCCATTTTTCATGCCCCGAGTGAGCTTAACCATCCTACACACGACCTTTTCCAGTACCATTGTTCTAGCGTTTTGCGATCATTGTTCTACATGTTGCTAAGATACAAGCTCCAGACGGACTTCGCCGTCAAGCCCTGATTTCAGGAGAATGAGAGGGCCTAGGCCATCACTATTGGCTCTTCAAACACTTTTCCCGCCTTTCTACCATATAATGCCTCCCGTGACGTCACTGTCATATGATTTTCGGTATTAGGGGTATCGTTTTTCCGCGCGTTTATTGCCCCCTTTCAAGAAAAATTTGAATACAAGATCACGTCATAAGAATAACACTCATTTACATTTATCCTACATAAGTTGCGCTGAAGTATCACAACTTCTTCAGCATGCGTGCTAACTCTTTAAAGTGCCACTACGGACTCAGAAAACAGTGTTTATTTTATTGAGCCCATGTAAAGAAGATGCCTCAAGCATTCCATACGCGAAATTTCAAGCCTGTTCACGAAAGCTGTGAATTTCTGTCAATTTTTGAAGACCTGCTGAGCTTCCACAAGTTTCGATGCCGCGATGAGCGCATGAGGTAATCATAAGCGCACAAACTGCAACGATGTCAAGTTCTGGAGAGGACAGTCGTCTCCTAGCAACAACGCTGGCGTCCGGGGAGGGTCACGTGGTGGAGAAGTCAAGTGCCACTGGTGGAAAGAGGGGAAAATGGGAGAGATGTATTCTATCCCTCCTTTGTGTTTTCTCCAAAGGCGGAGCGGTCGGATGATATGTCATGTTCGGCTCCGCTCACGCAGTGCAAAAAGTGAGCTCCGCCCCCGGAAGCCGCGAGGGCAACCACGTTGCCAGATGAGAGCCGGGCGCTCCCTCGGAGTATAACATGATGTCACAGTTCTAGAAAATAAGAATTAATTTTCTCTAGTTTTCGCGTCACATACACTCTTAAAAATGAACTTCACCACACAGCACGCTCCTAGCCAACCATCATCCCGAATGACAACGTTCTCGCCCCTGATTTGTTGAAAACGGGAGGCGCAGCCTATTTTCTGCCATTATGCGCGGCACAGAAGAGGCTCCGCCTCCCGTTTTCAACAAATCAGAGGTGAGAACGTTGTTATTCGGGATGATGGTTGGCTTGGAGCGTGCTATGTGGTGAAGTTCATTTCTAAGAGTGCAGAGTCCTGGAGATACGGAAGAATGTGGGAACAGATTATTGGCACCACGTGCCTACCGATATAAACGCGGTCGACCTTCTGACGAGAGGCGTTTCTTCTCAGCAGCTGTTAACGGCAGAGCTGTGGTGGAAAGGACCATCGTGGCTGAAACATCCATTAACCATGTGGCCTCTTGATGATAAGCAATCACCTTAAAGCGGTGACTATCCGACCGATTCCGTGTCCAATGTGCTACAAGTCATTCCAATTAGCTCACAGCAGCTGCCGCTGATCGACATTACGCGCTTTAGCAACGCAACGCGTTTGCACCGCGTCACTGCTTGGATACTACGTTTCATTAAAAACGCAAGACGCGCGAGAACGCAAGGACCGTTAAGTACAAACGAAATACAACGAGCGGAGACGTATTGGATCAGACGAGCTCAAGGGTCTGCATACACAACTGAACTTTTCTCTATTCATGAAAAAAGGCGCTACCTCGAAATTTCAAGGCTCCCGCGAATCAATACGCGAATAGGATACGACGCGATCGTGAAAAACGTTCCTTACATATCAGAACCGTTCAAGTTATAAGTTTCTCAGGAACACATAGTTTCTATATACCTTTAATATTCGCTTTACAGTCCCCTTAGGGGGTCGACCAAATTACAAGTATTGCCCCATCTATACTCTAAAAACTGAACTTTACAGCGTAGCACGCTCTGCGCCAACCACTGCCACGAATGATATAGTTATCGCTTCTGATTCGAGGAAGGAGGGAGACGTACGCTTTTTTGTGTCAATTATCATGTATCCAAACTGACACAAAAGACGTACACCCCCGTCTCTTTTCGAATCAGAAGCGGTAACTCTATGATTCGTGGCAACGGTTGGCGCAGAGCGTGCTATGCGGTGAAGTACAGTTTTTAGAGTGTACTATACAGGGTGTTTCACGAAAGACCCCCGGCTGAATAATTCGTGAAGGGGTGGCACGATCGAAGAAATTTCTTTTCGGTAAAGATCCTTGGGACATCGGCTATGAACTGGTTAGCGAGCGCCCCATTTGCATGTTCCCATACGCTCAAGAATTAAATAAACATCCTATACTTTTAAAAATGAGTTCCACAACATAGCACGCTCCTAGCCAACCACCATTCCGAATGACAACGTTCTCGTCCAACATTTGTTGAAAATGAACGCCTTTTTTGTGACAATTATGAACAACATAAGTGTCAAAACAAAGGCGTACGACTCCCGTTTTTAGCAAATCAGGGAAGATAACGATGTCATTCGAGATTATGGTTGGCAAGGTGCGTGCTATGCGGTGAAGTTGATTTCTAAGAGTGTAACTTTTAACTCTTACTTCGCACGCATAGGGAACCACTGCTTTACGCATCGTGACCTTTAGCGAAAAATATTCCAAGAAAAACACCGCGTCCACGCCTAACGATTTCTCCGACTAATTAATCGGTTTCGGTGTACATATCTCTTGCGCGGAGCAGTGCACCAATTCGATCTTTGTATCAGCTATGCGGCTGTCAATTTCGCCTTCATCTGCCCGGTTCTCGCACGGGAGCGACGGAAGATTCGGGCAAGCGGCAAGGCGGAGTAGGTTAGGCGTCTCGCTGTTTGGTGTCGTGCTTACGGGGAGGTGGTGGGTTCGAATCCTACCACCGGCTGTGCTGTCTGAGGTTTTCTCTGGGCTTTCTGAAGACTTTCCAGACGAATGTCGGCACAGTTTCCCCTGAAGTCGGCCCAGGACGCATAATAACCCCCCTGCCCTCCACTCCTTCCTGCTCTCCTCTCCATCTGTACGCCGCTCATAGCCGCCGATGGTTCGCTGCGCTAACACAAAAGTAAAAAGAAAAGAAAAGGAAGATTCAGAACAGACACAAGAGGCGCTTTGGTATCCCTCCTCAACACGACTGATATTTTGACGCTGACTGTTCTGTCGTTCCGTAGCTGAGATAGCGCGCTCTTATCATGGATGATGACGAATGCGCCGGGAGCGCTATGAACTAGTGGGGTACACTCTTAAAAATTAACTGCATCACATAGCACGTTCCTAGCCAACCATCATCCCCAATGACAGCGTTCTCGCCCGATTTATCGAGAACGGGAACCTTTCATTTTATTTTTATTTCTTGTCCTGATGTCGTGCGTAATTGATACGAAAAAGGCGCACGGCTCCCACACTCGTCCTATCAAGGGAGAGGACGTTGTCATCCGGGATGATGGTTGGCCGCACTCTTAAAACAAAGCTTCACCACATAGCACACTGAAAGCCAAGCACTGTACAGAGAGATACATCTATCACTCTTTATTTGCCGAAAGCGCGGGGCGTACGCCTTTTTGTGACAATTAACATTTCTGCATAAGTGCGTCTCCCGTTTTCAACAAATCAGGAGAGAGATCGATGTCATTCGGAATGATGGTTGACTATAGGAGCGTGCTATATTGTGAAGGTCATTTTAAGGGTGCACCATGATCAACATTTATTTCAGTCCTCAAAAGTGGAACGCCGTCTTCATTGCGTGCCGCTAAGTGGCGCGAGAGACACACTTTTATTATTAAAGGGACCATGAAATGATTTTCGCAAATTCCGACTACTCTGCAGGAAACCATTCTCATGACCCCTCATTATCGTACACACGTCGACTTTTAACCGTATTCAGTACAACGGGGGCGTAGTTATCAGACAAAAATAGCAGGGCGTGACCGCTGGATCTATGATTTCGAAGCGGGCTTACGTCATCGCCAACCAATTCCCTCAACCAATTGTGAACGACGAGGAGGAACAGCCCGCACGACCATGTGGGTGCATGGTTTCGGTTTCGACAACAACCATGTCGTATATCTGCCGTCCAAATCACTTGAAATATGACGAAAGGCAAATCGTCAGCGATGGAGGAAGAGATTATGCGACACACACAGCGTCTATGTATCGTTCGATACTCAGCAGCTCGTAAAATGTCACCGACGGAGGTATGTTCTGACGAATAAGAAGTTCAAAGAGGAAAACGTGCTCCGGTAACCATGCTGACAGTGAACGGCTATATTACATTTCTCACAGGATTCTGTGTCAACGGTTAGATACAATCTTGTCTGCAGGGCTATTTCATGGCGAAGCATGCGAGCTTGTTTGCAAATTTTGCATTTTGCTCGCAAAAGCGCGTCCACGAATCAGCAGCACGTTCTGTGCATTATGTCCCGGCCAGTTCGTCTCGGACGCGGATCGTATAGCAGCTGCCGTTCACGCCCGATGTTAATATAGAATATCTTCGGTATTTGAGCCATTTCCAACTTCACATTTCACAGAGTGAACGCATTAGTACAGGGGAACAAATTAAAAATGATCGTGGGCTTGTCAAATATCCTTTCATGGTTCCTTTAAGCTTCCGGCACACCGGCAAAGTTGGATAACTAGCACTGACGATATGTGGCCGTGGGCAGACTCCAACACACCGTTCGCGGCAGTCGCCGCACTAACAATTCTCGAGTTCAACTTGGTCACGGCCGCCTCCATACGTGGCTCTCCTGCTTGATGACAGTACACACACACAACTTGGTCACGGTCCAGGGTGACGGTAATTTCGGTTCTGGACCCCATTCCCGATACTGCGATAGAGACGGCACTCACGGGATATGGGGGGCCAGTCACCAAGGTGAGCCGTGAGACATTCCTTCAGAAGGAATTGGAAGGAATCGAAACAGGGAACCGTCGTGTTCTCATGGAGATGCGATCCCCTGTTCCGAATTTCATCAGCGTACGCGGTAGGCGCTTGACCATCAATTATGATGGCCTGAAGCGCGTGTGCATGCGTTGCAATGCGGAAGGCCACTTTAAGAAGGACTGTGTCGCCCCGCTTTGTACCCGCTGTGGTGAGGTTCGGCATGAGAGTTGCGATGCCTTGTGTAGGCGTTGCGGTGGAGACCACACCGTGTCCGAGAGCTCGGCTGCAACGTGGTCTTCCCGTGTTGGGACTGGTCGCGTGCCACCGACACCCTACACCTGACACAGTCGTGGCGTCATTCCATGATAGGCAAGCCTGAGCGATGGGCAAGACCTTTGAAACACAAAAGCCACAAAAGCCTTTGGCACAAAAGCCTTTGAGCCTTCGTGTTTGTGTTTGTTTACGTGTCTTGCCCATAGCTCAGGCTTGCCTATCATGGAATTTATCCACCAGCTAGCCTGCATTTACGCCATTCTGTCAGTCGTGGCGTCTCCCGACAATGCTTCTGCCAGTGGTGAGGTCATTGTCAAGGGAGCTGCTGTACTCATACTGCGGCAGTGGTCCCAGTTAGTGACGGGGTTGCTGGTGATACTGGAGTTGGGGGTGATGGGGACAGTGTAGCGTCTTCTAGCTCCGACAGGTTGGTTATTGACCTAGAGTTAGATGAGGAAGGTGCATTTGCTGCCGCGATGGATTTCAACGAATCTGCAGCGAAGAGTAAGCGCCAAGCATCCGAGGGGTCTGCAGCGCGAGATTCCTAACTAGCCTGTTCACGTCCTCAATTTTTCTCTTAATCTCCCTGTTCAGTCTTGCCACACTAAATGTACGTGGGCTCAGCAGGGAGATGAAGCAGTTAGAAGTTATCGACTGGGCAAGGTCTGCTCGCGTAGACATCCTTCTCCTGCAAGAAACCGGGTTCCTGTCCGGTCGGGCTCTAAAGTCTTTAGAGGTTTCGCATAGGCTCAAGACGTTCTTTAGCTGTGGTTCGCCCCACAGAGCTGGCGTGGGAATTTTAGTTTTTCAGTCGTTTCGGGGATCTATTAGGTGGTTCGACACGGACACCGAGGGAAGGGTGGTCGCTGTCGAGCTGGAACATGAGTGTAAAACACTGCGTGTTGTTAATGTTTACGCCCCCGTGCGCCGCGGTGAGCGCTCGGATTTTTTTCGCAGAATTGACACGTTTTTTTACGGAAATCGGAACTTAATATTTGCAGGCGATTTTGACTATACGATAGACCACCAGCACGGCCGGCAGGCTAACAGAGAGCTAGTGGTGAACTCGATTGGTTTAGTTGATACTTGGTCCCACGTGCATGGTAATGCATATGAGTTCACCTGGGTTAACACACGTGGCCACCACAGCCGACTAGACAGATTTTGTGTCTCGCCAGGCTTGACAGACTTCATCTCTATAGTTGTACGACCCGACCTGCTGGGGATCTTAGAGATCATCACGGCGTTCTTTTGTCCCTATCTGGCCTGCTCAATTTTCGATCTGGTTGTTATTTTTGGCGGCTGAACGTGTCCTTGCTCGAGGATCCCGAAATTAAAAGTGATATGCAACGTTGGTTATCGGAACAGTGTTCCCACCAGATTTTGGGCCAGATCACTAGGAGGCTTTGAAGCAGGGAGCAGCACACCGTCTTCGGTCTTGGGGGAGACAGCGTGCGCGTGAACATCGGCAGTGTAGAGATGCACTCAGGCAGATATTAGCTATTCTTCGCCACCCTGGCTCTCGCAGCAATGATACTGCCTCTGAGATAGAGGATGTGCACAGGCGCCTTGCGTCTCTTCGTATGCACTCTTGGCGCAAGTTCGTAGCGCAAAGAAACGTCGAGCGCTGGTGTCGGGAAGCTTATAGCTCCCGCATGCTATTGCGGCGCTATGTGGCAGGAAATCCGGACTCGAGTACAGCCGAGCTCATATCAGCTGACGGCTCACTTCTAACCGAACCTGATGACATTCAAGCAGCGATGCGTGAGCATTGCGCGGCCCTTTACGAGGAGTCATCACCCAACGAGCCCGTTATCAGTCGAGAGTGCCCACTGCCGGAGGAAAAGATAGACCATGTAGGCTCGGGGCCGCTCACGCAACAAGAGATTCTAGCAGCTGTCTCCTCAATGCCGAACGGAAAGTGTCCCGGCGTTGATGGCCTCCCAGTTGAGTTCTACAAATGTTTCTGGCGGGTAATTGGTAACTCCTTGACTCGGGTATTTAATCTATGCTTTTCCCGAGGGATGCTATGTTCTAGCATGCAGAGTGGAGATCCGGATGCATACCGGCCTATCACTCTATTGGCATGCGACTACAAAATCCTTGCCAAGGTACTTCTTTTGCGTGTTTCGCCGCACTTAGAAAAGGTGCTACACCCGTGCCAGGCGTGTTCGGTCCCTGGCAGGTCGTCAGACCTCCACAGGATAGCACTACGTGATGCCATCCATTGGATAATGTGTTCACGCAGAGCAGCAGTGGTGGCCTCCTTCGATCAGTCGAAGGCATTCGATCGTGTGCGCCACATGTACTTATTTTCAACACTGAGGGCATATGGTTTCGCCGATGGTTGGGTGTGCCTCGTTGAGGTGTTATACAAAGGCTCAAAAAGTGTCGTTTCCGTAGCTGGTGGTCTATCGTCTCCGTTTGACGTTACGTGTGGTGTCCGACAAGGATGCCCTCTCTCCCCCGCCTTGTATGCCCTTGCCATCAACCCTTTCCTCGGGAGGCTGTGTTCTCTCTCAGTTATCCTAAGGCTACCTAATAGATGCCCACCGCCTGTGTTTGCGTACGCTGATGATGTCTCCGTCATACTACCGCGCGAGAGTTCCCTAAAGCCAGTGTTGAAAGCGTTCGAAGACTACGGTACAGTTTCTGGGGCAAGATTGAATAGGTCCAAAAGTGTCGCTCTTTTTTTAAATGTTCAGCCAACCTGTGCTGCACCGTTTCAAGTTTCTGTAAGACCTCAGGTTAAAATCCTGGGAGTTGTTTTTGACAGTGCAGGGGTCTCAACTGTCAACTGGCCTCGAGTATTCAGCCGCTGTAGTGCTGTGCTGCGAGAACTTAAGTTTGTTGGACTGCCGATCACTTTTCGGGCACGGCTGTTAGCAGCATGGTATTACAGTCGCTTGTGGTTTTTAGCGGCTGTTTCATCGCCGCTAGCGGTGATACAAGCAGCTATCACACGACACGCCTTCCGCTTTCTGTGGGGCGGATCCGTTGAATGGGTCTGTAGGTCTCAACTCCACGGAAGCCGTGATCTGGGTGGCTTGGGAGTACCGGCTGTGCCAGAAAAGTGCTTGGCGCTTCAGTCGCGTATTCTCTTTGAGGCGCTCCGTGCGTCACAGCACCCGGCCTGCGCATTAGTGCAGTATTTCCTAGGATACGCCACCAGGTGGTTCCTCGAAAGTCCCGAGCTTCGCCCCAGGGCGGAAGTACTCCCTGCTTATTTTTGTGCTGTGTTACTGTCGTGCGGCGCTTGCGTGTCGAATGCCCAGATGAAGACATTTCCTTGTGGAGCGTCCGTGATTTCTACGCCGCCTACAGGGAAATGCGACCGGGTCCCGCAAGGCCAGCAGTGCCAACGAAATTCGCCTGGCGGCGTATCACTGCTGGCTGGCTTGATGCACGGCGCGCTAGTCTCCAGTGGAAGCCGGCCCATGGTGTCCTCCCACTGCGTGAACGTTTGCACCGTTTTCGGATATGTCGCACGGACGGTTGTCCGTCTTGTGGCATGTCTGAGACAGCTGAACATTGTTTATTGCGATGCCATATTCCACTTTTACTGCCGAGTAGGGCTGCGCAAATATTTGGGCTCCCAGCAGTTGATGGGCCACCATAAGGTACCTGGAGCCGTTGCCGGTCGCACGCGCAGAACGGAAGCAACTAGCATTGCTGACTTCGGAAATTAACTTCCAAATTTGGATTCGCCGGTACCGGCTGTCCTTTGGTGGTCCAGATGTTGGGATCATGGCTATTTTTCAGGCAGTGAGAGCCGGGCTTTCGTGCACATGTCATCCGTGAGCAGTCATTATTTGGGTCTGTGGAGTGCTGTCGGCGCTGGCTTACAGGCCCCGGCTCTTTGATTATGATCAAGGTGAGTGGCATATCAAGTTCTAGTAAGCCCACTAGGACTGTACTGCTCCCACGTAGCGACTCTTCCGTAGTTTCAGGATTGTTCGCAGGTCATGGCACGTCCAAAAAGCAATCTCCCTTTGGAGCGTTGTTATCTGGTATGCAAGATACAGTTTGTGCAAAAGAGGCTACCTCCATAGGTAGTTATCTTGGTTGATGACAATACACACTACGAAGCATTACTTTCCTTCGTGCCGTAATCCTGTACGCAACTCTCCGCAGTCTTGGTCTATTGCATGGCGACGACAAGGACGAACAGCAATCCTTAACGTGACGTGATTTCACAAGGAGGAGGTTACATTGCACTAGTTCTAGTTTTAATCCTAACTTATATCGGAGCCAGTCCTTGTGATTGGTCTTCCGCCTCGATGCCAATACAGAAGTGCTCTTTGTAAATGCCCAGCCAACCTGTGTTGCACCTTTCAAGTTCTTGTAAGACTTCAGGTTAAAATCCTGGGGGTTGTTTTTGACAGCGCAGTGGTCTCAGCTGTCAACTGGTCTCGAGTATTCAGCAGCTGTAGTGCTGTGCTGCGAGAACTTAAGTTTGTTGACCTGCCGATCACTTTTCGGGCACGGCTGTTAGCAGCATGGTATTACAGTCGCATGTGGTTTTTGGCGGCTGTTTCATCCCCGACAGCGGTAATACAAGCTGTTATCATACGGCACGCGTTCCGCTTTCTGTGGGGCGCATCCGTTGAATGGGTCTGTAGGTCTCAACTCCACGGAAGCCGTGATCTGGGTGGCTTAGAGAGTACCGGCTGTGCCAGAAAAGCGCCTGGCGCTTCACTCGCGTATTCTCGTTGAGGCGCTCCGTGCGTCAGAGCACCCGGCCTGCGCATTAGTGCACTATTTCCTAGGATACGCCACCAGGTGGTTCCTTGAAAGTCCCGAGCTTCGCCCCAGGGCGGAAGTACTCCCTGCTTATTTTTGTGCTGTGTTACCGTCGTGCGGCGCCTACGTGTCGAATCCTCAGGTGAAGACATGACATTTCCTTGTGGAGCGTCCGTGATTTCTACGCCGCCTACAGGGAAATGCGACCGGGTCCCGCAAGGCCAGGAGTGCCAACGAAATTCGCTTGGCGGCGTATCACTGCTGGCTGGCTTGATGCACGGCGCGCTAGTCTCCAGTGGAAGCTGGCCCATGGTGTCATCTCACTGCGTGAACGTTTGCACCGTTTTTGGATATGTCGCACGGACGGTTGTCAGTCTTGTGGCATGTCTGAGATAGCAGAACATTGTTTTTTGCAATGCCATATTCCACTTTTACTGCGGAGAAGGGCGGCGCAAATATTTGGACTCCCAGCAGTTGATTGGGCCACCTTAAGGTACCTGGAGCCGTTGCCGGTCACACGCGCAGAGCAGAAGCAACTAGTATGCTGATTTCGGAAATTAACTTCCAAATTTGGATTCGCCGGTGCCGGCTGTCCTTTGGTGGCCCAGATGTTGGGAGCATGGCTATTTTGCAGGCAGTGAGAGCCGGGCTGCGTGCACATATCATCCGTGAGCATTCATTATTTGGGTCTGTGGAGTGCTGTCGCCGCTGGCTTACAGCGACTCGGCTCTTTGATCACGATCAAGGTAAGTGGCATATCAGGTTCTTGTAAGCCGACTAGAACTGTACTACTCCCCCGTAGCGACTCTTCCGGAGGTTCAGGGTTGTTCACAGGGCATCGCACATACAAAAAGCAATCTCCCTTTGGAGCGTTGATACCTGGTATGTAAGATAGAGTTTGTGTAAAAGAGGCTACCTCCATAGGTAGTTATCTTGCTTGATGACAATACAAGCTCTTTATCAGTTCTGTTCCCTCCTGTGCGTCTGCACTCGGGGTACCTGTTAAAACTGAATTATGCAGACTGGACTACTATTTCAATAGTTGGGGAATCGCAGTATTATCGTGGATGCGCATTCACCAGCGTAGCATTCCTGTTCTCCGTGAATTGAACGGTCTGGTTCTTCCACTTACTTGTAAGGCCCGGCTAGCGGCGTCGTGGTTCTTAAGCAAGTACTCTTACCATGGTACCATATCGCTTCCGCCACGTCAGATCTTTCTTACTGTGACCCGTATTGCTTTTCAGCTCATATGGGGCAACAGTGTGGAATGGGTTTCACGCGCGCGTCTGTACCGGTCGCTGGAGGTTGGTGGCTTGCGAGTGCCACATGTAAAAGTGAAGTGCCTCGCTTTGGGTATAAAGGCCATTTTTCGTGCCCTCAGTGAGCCTAACCATCCTACACACGACCTTTTGCAGTACCATTGTTCTACCGTTTTGCGACCATTGTTCTACGTGTTGCTCAGATACAAGCTCTAGAAGAGCTTCGCCGTCAAGCCCTGACTTCAGGAGTATGAGAGGGCATACAGCATCACTATTGGCTCTTTATACACTTTTCACGCCTTTCTACCATATAATCCCTCCCGTGACGTCACGGTCATACGATTTTTGGCATTAGGGGTATAGTCTTTCTGTGTGTTTATTGCCCCCTTCCGAGAAAAATTTGAATACAAGATGACGTCATAAGAATAGCACTCATTTACATTTATCCCACATAAGTTGCGCTGAAGTATCACAACTTCTTCAGCATGCGTGCTGACTCTTTAAAGTGCCACTCCGGACTCAGAAAACAGCGTTTATTTTATTTAGTCCATGAAAAGAAGATGCCTCAAGCATTCCATACGCGAAATTTCAAGCCGGTTAACGAACGCTGTGCATTCCTGTCAATCTTTGAAGACCTGCTGAGCCTCCACAAGTTTCGATGCCGCGACGAGCGAATGAGGTAATCATAAGCGCACAAATTGCAATGATGTCATGTTCTGGAGAGAACACTCGTCTCCTAGCAACGACGCTGGCGTGCGGGGAGGGTCACGTGATAGAGAAGCCATGTGAGGCTGATATGTCGAAAAAGGGGGAAATGGGATAGATGTCTTCCCCCTCTTTTGTGTTTTCTCCAAGGGCGGAGCAGTTGGATGACATGTCACGTGGGGTTCCGATCACGCAGTGTGCAAAAAGTGAGCCCCCACTGGAAGCCGCGAAGGGTAACAACGTTGCTAGATGAGAGCCGGGCGCGCTCCCTCGGAGTTACAGTTTTCAAAAATAAAAATAAATTTTCTCTTGTTTTCGCTTCACATAGAGCTAAAATATTTTGCGGGAATGTAAAGTGCGACCAGAAGATTTCAGTAACGTAGCTTTTGTAGGATTCTGAAAACACGATATTTAGTCCGTAGTGGCACTTTAAACGAGAGTTCGTGGTAACTCATTACAAGTAACTCGTTACTGTAACTAAATTAATTGTTTTTTGGTAACTTGTACCTTAACTCGGTACTTTTTGCGCCGTGGTAACTTTCAGAGGAACTCGTTCCTTTTTTTCAGGTAACTTTGCCAAAGTAACTTAAGTTCCTAGTTACTTTTAACTCGCTTTTCACTCACGTCCACATATTTTCTTGTTTTCTCTCCGGTTCCTTCATGCCACTTTTTGCCATAAAACGTGATATTCAATCAATGACAGTGTTTTATTCAGGAAGTAAGAACCGCTGCCATTGAAATTAAGCTGAACCATTGTGAGCCCACAGGGAGTAAGATGCAACGCGTTCGAATAGACCTCTACCAGAGAAACGTCATCATGACATTGGTAGACAGACTGTAACCAAAACAAATCGGAAGGAGCGTGCTGGGTTCCACGAACGGGCACTTGTTCGCTGCCTCCAATTGAAAGGAAAGCAGGACCGAGGGTAGCGTCCCTTTAAAGGACCATATCCTAATGCCCTCAAGACCGTGGCTTTCGGGCGCGACTTTGTTCACCTCTAGCTTCGAGTGAAATTCAATTCTACCAAATTTGTGGCGCTGTCGAACACTATGACGTCATTGGTTTACAAACAGGGAGAGGTTTATTGTTGGACATAAATGAAAACGATCTAAGCGTGTTGCACTCCTCCGCAGGCAGCTCAAGCTCTAACTCAACTGCTCACGTGCGCTGCACCTGCGTAATGTTATTTTGTATCCCAAGTAACTTCGAAGTAACTCGTTCTTTTTTAAAGTAACTCAGTAACTGCGAGTTACATCTCAGCTGAAGGACTTCGTTATTAACCTAGTTACATTTTGCACACGGTAACTTAACATGTAACCGGTTCTTTTTGACGAGTAACTTTTCAATCTAATGTTTAAACCGTTTTCCAAAGCTACACTAAACTATTTATTTTGTAGCAATTTTGTCTTGTGTTTTTGCTGTAACCAACCGGAATGCAAGGGATACTGTCATTGGGAGAGATGACGTTTTCCTTTGGCTCTGCGAAATAAAGGTTGCAAAATCACACTGGTTCATTCATTTCGAAGCATTTTCCAATAACATTCACGAGCAGCACGATTGGTCACGTTCAAGAGAGCTCTCGATTGCAGCATCTTCATAGGTAGTTCATAGTGCTTTCCTTCGTCATCGTGAATTGAGGAAAGCTGGAACAGGGCGCTGCAGCGTAATAAAATATCCCTTGAGAAATACGGTCACCGCCAGCCATCATCACTCGTCTTGAAAGTTACGAAGCAAGAAAAACAAATGAAAAATTCAGTACGATATGTTGTGCTGTTATAGCGCATATTATACGAAGTCCACCCTTAAAGTCTTCCTCGACAAATTATTTAGACGTTAAAAACTGCACTCCGCAGTGTTTTATGCCATAACAAGAGCTGTACGGATCTCGCTGCTGTAGAAGGTAGACCATGGGAGAACTGCCGCGTACCTGCGTCCTTCCAGCTGCAGCACAGGCAGCATAAGCTACAGATGAATATTGAATACAGCCCACGACTCTCACATGGAGTTGGAAGATCTGCTTTCCTCACTGTAGGGAACTTAACGTCGTAGAACATACTGAGCACACAGGAGGGGTGTTGAAGACACGCTTTGGCACGGCCGGACGCAGTGAAGTGTCCCGAAGCAAACCGATAGCAGTATGTTTTGTCCAGTCGAGACGAATTCAATCAAATTATGTGACATATCCCAGGATCATACACAGGTGTGACACCGTATTTCTCGTAGGATATTCAACTTTTCGGCATTGCAGTCGAACATACATTATTCTAAGGTGTAACACGACAAATGCTTAGCCTGATTAACTTTATTAAACGGAATGTAAAGTGCAACATAACTACCAGATTTTAAGATACTGCCATGCAAAACTTGGAATTTTGATGGCACACACAGGTCATCACCTATCTGTTAAACTCCCCACTCTCCAAGGCCGAAAATAAAGTTGTTGTTGCACCTATCTGTTCTTCATATGTTTCGCACTAATTAATTCTGAACACTTTTAGAAACTCATATGGAGGCGATCTTCTACGTTCGCCGAGGAGAAGCGCAGGAGCCCGTTCGGGGGTGGCGGACAGGTACGACGTCATATTGAAGTACTATACATAACGCATTAAAGACGGGTTACTAATTACTATGAGACGCTTTTTGAAGAATAACAGCAACCCCTCAGAAGTTCTGTTTACATTTTCGTAACCGAAAGTCGCGAGTAAATGTGCCCACCTGTGGTGTGTGTGGCCAAGAAAGATGGTTCTGTTAGAATGTGTGTTGATTATCGAAGGCTAAATGCGATTAACCAGATCGGTTTCCGATGAGGGACTCCACAGTGTTGCCCGGGCGCGGTACATAGCTACCCTGGACATGACGCGTGGTTATTGGCAGATTGCAATGGATGAAACCTCATAGAAATTGCAGAACGCATCGGGGTCTTCATGCTTGAAGGGTAATGCACTTTGGGCTGCGCAATTCGGCCGCCACCTTCCAAAGGACAATGAATGACGTGCTCAACGATCACCGTGCATATGCTGTAGCGTACATTGATGATGTCGCTGTATTTTCAACGACATGGGAGGAGCACGTGGAACATTTGAGGGCAGTGTTGGATGCAATCGCGCGAGTGGGGTTGAAGAACAACCCGCGTAAATGAAGTTTGCTCAGCGGCAGGTGAAGTATCTCGGTCATGTCGTAGGCTCGGGGAAGCACTCACCTGACCCCACGAGGGTTGCCGCGATTCGCGAATTGAAGTTGCCGCAGACAAAAACCGAGCTTCTACGGGTTTTCGGGCTGTTTAACTACTATCGAGAATACATCAGCAAGTACGCGGAAAAAGTAGCTATGTTAACGGATCTCGCCAAAAAGAAGATACCGAATGTTATTCCATGGAATTCAAGGGCACGTAATGCGTTTTAAAACGTTAAGACTTCATTAGCGTTGGCGACCGGACTAAACACGATTGATCCTTGGGCGGATTACTGCCTTACTTGTGATGCTTCTGAGTGCGTGGTTGCAGCCTGCTTCTCGCAAATGATGGATGGGGATGAGAAACTCTGTCGGCATCTCCGTGTCGCTTGCTTCTCCACCATGACCCGCGGACCCGGTGTGCGTACAGTGATCAGAAGACAGGCGCCGAATGCTACGGGGCTTGAAGGACTGAGCCCCGCCGTCCTCATCCCGAAACTTTCCCAAGCTGCGTCAGCACCTCTACGAGAACTCTACCTAGCTGACGCTCGTGATAAACACTTCGAACAAATGAAAATCCCGTAGAAATTTGCCTGACAACATCAGAACATGAACTCCCCGGCACCCTGCCCGACCTCTGTGCATAAAAATAAAAAAGAAGAGGGGGGGGGGGGCAGAGAGGTTCTGCCGGGTACACTCCTGCAGATTGAAAAAAATTCCGCTTGTACACCAGTAGATCAAAGCTGTGAAAGTCGGTTGGCATCGTTGCTGCGTTCGAAACCACGCGATTTGTACGGAATATTTTCAGGCATCTTTGAATGTGTACTCATTTGAGTACACATGGGCCGAAAAGGCTAGGAGCATGCTATGTGGTGACTTTCACTTTTAACGGTGCACCATGAAAAACATTTATTTCAGTCCTCAAAATTGGAACGTCGTCTTAATTGCGTACCGCTAAGTGGCGTGAGAGGCGGACACTTTTATTGTTAAGCTTCCACCACACCGGCAAAGTTGAATAACTAGCACTGATGATATGTGGCAGTGGGCAGACTCTAACGCAGCGTTCGCGGCAGTCGTCGCACTAACAATGCTTTCGTCCTCTTCGTAGCTCCGTAGCTTCGTAGATTGGTAAACGGTCACGGTTTCATGGTTTGCCACAGGTGGCGCTCTATTTTTGAAGTGTGATGTGGGCAAGCTTAGGCTTGTCCCATCCTACAGTTGGCAATACAAAGCTCCATAGGTAGCTCTCCTGCTTGATGACAATACACACACGCTCTGGTTTCCCTTCAAATCCGCGTATCTTTCGCCTTTGGGCTAGGATCTTTCGCGGTGGAGGGAGGCGAAAGGGAGCCGGTCCTTCGTATTTGGAGAAGGGCCCCTTGATAACGCGGTCCGCCCCTGGGTGGGCGGTGTCTTTAAACGCGCGGCCGATAACAAGGTCGTCGGGGCAGTACCGCTTGCGGTGCTGTTCCGGGAAGATCCGGGTTACTAATTAGATCCTACAGTTGGCAATACGACTAATTACTAGAATAACAGCAAGCCTTCAGAAGTTCTGTTCATAATTTAGTAACCTCTAACAATATATGCGCGTTGTGGGCGATCTGTCGGTCTTTCTCTGTCGGCGTCTCTCTGTCGCTTGCTTCTCCACCATGACCCACGGACCCGGTGTGCGTACAGTGATCAGAAGACGGGCGCGGAATGCTACGGGGCTTGAGGGACTGAGCCCCGCCGTCCTCCTCCCGAAACTTTTCCAAGCTGCGTGAGGACCTCTACGAGAACTCTACCAACCTGTGCTCAAGATGAACACACAGAAAAAATTAAAATACAGTAGAAATTTGCCGCACAACGTCAGAACGTGAAATCTCCGGCACCCTGCAGGAGCTCTGTGTATGAAAATAAAAAAAGAGGGGGTGTGTGCCCAGGTCCCCTCCTGCAGATTGAAAAATTCCCGCTTATACACTCTGAATCTGGTAGCTTTTAGGGACACGTTGAAAATGCTGTAACATCTAATTTAAAAGTTACACTACTTTTCTGACAACGTTACACAACTTCTATATGTCACAGTAGAAGGTACTCGTCGGTAATATAAGTGACTGGCCGAGTGCGAGATGGTGTAACTTGCAAAGATTTGTGTTCCCTATCCATAGGAGTAAGGGCGATGTTACTTATAAGTTTTACCCTCACTTGAGCGTCCTTGGCCACGCGCGCTCGTAGTTTTCCCTCTCTCGTTCTTCATCATTCGCCCCTTGACATGCAACTGCCTGCAGATCTTGGACGCCATTTTTTGACACTGATAATTTACCAGTTTTGACATCGTATGAGCTTCTTCATATCGGAGGTTTTCGGCTGTCACCAGTTCGAACCCTGCTGACGGAGGTCGCGCTGATGTGTCAAAGGTAAACTGTTTTTATACTGAACACGTTCTGCATGCCACTAAACGCGGAAACTACCTTTTCAGGCATCATGCCGTTCTGAGGTGCGGGCGTTCGCAGTGTTCGCCATTGAAGGTGCACAGGAGATGAATGCCACTGCCAGAATACATCTCTGAGATAGACGACACTGGAAATCATAAACGCGTATTGTGCTGTTACTGCTAGCACGGACCCGGAAGGTACTTGGCACTTTCTTAAAATCGGTAGGAATGTCGATTTAATTTTTATATGAACACTTTCATTGACACGTGAAGAGACACAATAGCAGCGTGCACATGTGCGCAGCGAACATGTCCGCCTAACGAACATGTTCCCTCATGCCTTGTAAAAGCAAAGCATAACACCGCGTCAGTCGCTGAAGGAAGAACAGACATTGAGATGTTCGTTAGAAATAAAAAAAAGATAAAGAAAACAGTAAATAAAATAACGTTCAGAGGATAGCGAAAGGCAATAGCAAGAGACCAAATAACAACTCAATACGGTAAAGAGAACTAGGTTTTAATATCGTACCTTGGAAATATATAATTGGATATAATGTTTAAGCTTGAAAATTGCTTCAGGTGAGTTTCAGTGAAATTCATTGTCCTTCTCGAAATTCTAGAAGATACTCTTTTTTGCAGCGTAACGATTTTGCCGTCCCTTGACTAGATCGCAAAACGAGAGGAACTTCCCGATTATATTAGGCGACCTAGGGCATCTTCCCTCACGCCATGGATGTTTCTGTCCTTTGATTTTATTGATTGAATTAATGCGTTAAAAGTGAATTTACCGACAAGATGAACTAAAACACGGTCGCCAAAGCGTATAGCCACAATTCGCAAATAAGTTCTTTCTGGTGCAGCTTTAAGCGAAAAGTTCACGGTGCGGTGGTCTAATGCGAAAGCAAGTTCCTTTGCTTGTGATAGAATCCCGAATTAAGATTATTTTTTCTTTTAATTTTAGTTAGCAAAGCAAAACAACCTTTACAGTTGAGCATCGCCTTTAAAATTTATTTCGCTCTGAGGACGCGTTCAAATTTATTCCGATGATTGCTTTATTCTGTCACGTGAGTAACTTGAGTGTCACTTGAGCCTTCTGTGTGTGGCAGTGCCGGTCCAAGGACTGTTTTCGGATTTTGCACAGAAGAATGGTTGTAAATATATGTAGGGAAAGAAACTACTGCCTGTCGTTTCTTGTGGTCTGTGTACACTGACATCAACGTCATCACCACGTTACACAGGTCACTATTGAAAGCCAGTCACAAACGCTGACGTCTGAGATGGACCTGACTGGCTCCTACAGTTAGTCGTTTTGTGACTAACTAAACATCTTAATCGCATCAGTCTCACAGATCAGTCTTCGTGACTTGCATTTAATAGCGAACTGGTCCCAGGAATTGAGGTACGTTGCTCGACAAAGGATTACGGGACACGAGGTCGGCGTAATTTTTCTTCAGTGTGATGCTATGGCCGTCTACACGACAGGAGAAGTGGAAAGGAGAAGAACAATCTGTTACTGCTTCTGCTTTCCACTTGTCGTCCCGTGCTGGCGGGAGCGGCACTGTCACGCTGAAGAAAAAGTACGCCGATCTTGTGTCCCGTAACCTTTTGTCAGGCACTGTAGCCTTAACATAAAGGTAACGGGAATATACTTCCTTAAGGCTACGATAACGCCTCTAAGCAGAGAGTACAGAATTAAAGGCAACAGTAACCTTAACAGAAAGGTAACGGTGATAATTCCATAAGGCTACACACTAGCCTCTACATAAGAGTTATACAGGGTTCGCCAAGATAAACTTCGGAGTTTGTAGCAGAGATAAAACAAATAAGAACAGTGTCGGAAAGCTAAAGTAGACGTTAGAGGACGTATTATGCCCCCAAATTTTATGTCTATAATTCCGCTTGGTCTGTTAATCTGCGGATAAATCGTGCAAATTAAAAAAAATCGCCGCTGCCTAATCGGCTATACCAGTGTTCCAGCTACTTACTTACTTGAGTTAAAAACACAGTATTTGATAGGGAAGGATATCAAGGATTTAGATAGCGTCCCTGACTCGTTGGAGGCGTACGTTTTAATTGCAAAAGACGAAGTCCCATCACTGTTACAGACGTTTACCGCGCTATTACACTTAACGAACATGCCCCCAACAAATTGTATTACAGTATATGATCCACCGGATACGCCAATATAGGCTACAGAGGGTGCCCAGTCCTCTTCATGCTTCGGCACTACGATACCTAATGAGGCGTGCCTGTGAGGCATTGCGTACCGGGTTATGTTGTACGATGGAGCCACAGCTGGGAGTCTACCGTGTTCAGGGTGGTGCTTGCCACAAACGCAAAAACTTCGAACTGTGTGTGTCTGTATGGTTCCGCGGGAGCTTGTGTTAGACCAGCAATTTGAGAAGGAGTGTTTACACAACCTCCCGTGGCATAGTGGTTACACTGTTAAAACAGAACTTCACCACAAAGCACGCTCCTAGCCAACCATCATACCGAATGATATCATTCTGTGTCATGATTTGTTCAAGACAGGGGGGAGACGCCTATCTGGGACAAGATAATGTGTCCCAGATAGGCGCCTCCTCCCATTTTCAACAAATCAGTGCACAGAATGATATCATTCGGAATGATGGTTGGCTAGGAGTGTGCTATGTGGTGAAGTTCTGTTTTAACAGTGTAGGGTGAACGCTTTCCACGCAGAGACTGCACACTTAAAACTGAACTTCACCGCATAGCAAGCCCTCAGCCAACCACCACCTCGAACGATATCGTTATCTGCCCTGATTTGTTGAAAACGGGAGGCGTACGCCTTTTTTGTGACACTTGCGCTGTTCACAATAAACCTCTACCCGAGAAACGTCATCATGGCGTTTATATACACACCGAAACCAAAACAGATCGGAAGGGGAGAGCTGGATTCCACGAATGGGCGATTGTTGGCTGCCTCCTATTGAAACAAAAGTAGGACCGAAGGTCGCGTCCTATTCAGAGACCATTGTAATTCCCTGAAGACCGTGCCTTTCGGGCGCGACCTTCTTCGCCACTAGCATTGAACGTAGTTCGACTCTACCAAACTCGTGGCGCTGTCGAACATTATGACGTCATTTGTTTACAAACATGTAGAGGTGTATTGCCACAGAAAAGGCGTACGCCTCCTATTTTCAACAGATCGGTGGAGATAACGATATCATTCGATATGATGGTTGGCTAGGAGCGTGCTATGGGGAGAAGTTCATTTTTAAGAGTGTAAGAGGTGACACGGGTTCGAATCCTGTCACGGTCTGAGGTTTTCCCTGGGTTTTCTGAAGACTTTCCAGACGAATATTGGCACGGTTCCCCCTGAAGTCGGCCCAGGACGCATACTAACCCCTCTGTCGCCCACTCCTTCCTGCTGTCCATCTCTCTATCTGTCCACGTCTGTACGCTGCTTATAGCCGCAGTTGCTTCGCGGCGCTAACACGGAAATAAAAAGAAACAAAGGAGTATTTGGCACAAAACAACTCCATCCTGGAAGGTGTTTTCAATGGAATGCTCCCCTTTTAACGGTGTTTTTGTTTTTAAAGGCCCATTATAAGAGTGTTTTATGATGAATACACCTAATTAAGGTGTGTTTTAGACAGCACCCTTGATTCGGGTGTGAAGGCAACACCAAAAAGGTGTGCGCCATGAGACAAGCCATTTACACCAAAAAAGTGTAAAAAGTTTACTGTGTGGTTTACGTTCTGGTGTTCCGGGAGGCACCAACCGTGCACCTTTGACCACGTTCGGCGAGATGCCCGGCCTTGTCGCTCCCGTTCTCAACAAATGGGGCGCGAGTACACAATTTTTTGCATGGCGTACCAACCTTTCAAATTTGATTGCTCGAAAAAAAATGCTGAATGTACGAGTATACCAGAATTATGGACATTTTTGACATCGCTCCTGCGCATGCTCTGTGACCCTGACGGCGCCGAAAAACGTTCACTACATATTCAATAGATGGCTCCAATATGGCGCCGGCTGTGCTTTGGGACGCGCCGATTGTGCTGCGCTGAACAGCCGCTATAGGATACGACGCGAGCGTGAAAAAGGTCCCTTACATATCAAAACCGTTCAAGTTGCAAGTTTTCAGGAACGCACAGTTTCTATATACCTTTAACATTCGTTTTACAGTCCCTTTAAAGGATGAACCGCATCGCACGAAAAACTGTCCGAAAACTGGCCGAACCAAAATAGGACCCGAACTTTTTTCTGTGCATCACCGCATGCGACCGAAATTCATCCTGAATTTCGGCCGAACACTTCTGACCTTGGGGAAGATCGCCTTTCAACAATCCAGTTCAATGAGACAATCCCTGTATTGATAGGGGTAGAAGCCGCACACACGGCAGCAGTCGACCCGATTGTTACGTCACCGTTGCTATGGTTCTCCTTCATAGCTTGCCATTGAATGCCTCCTACTTTTTCGGTTGGCGTCACTTCGCACTTCCGAGGAGAAATCCGGCTTGGCCAGATCGGACCGAACTCGTCCCGGAATTCTGTTCTCCGAAAAAACTTCGGTCCCGAATTCGCTTCGGAAAGAATTCGGTCGCTTTTCAGGCCATGCGGTTCACGCTGAAGGGGTCGACCAAATTACAAGTACTGCCCCATCTACTCTCTAAAAACTGAACTTTACCGCGTAGCACGCTCTGCGCCAACCACTGCCACGAATGATAGGGTTATCGCTTCTGATTCGACGAAAGAGGGACGCGTACGCCTTTTTGTGTCAATTATCATGTATCTAAACTAGCACAAAAAGGCGTACGCCCCCGTCTCTCTTCGAATCAGAAGCGATAACTATATCATTCGTGGCAACGGTTGCCGCAGAGCGTGCTATGCGGTGAAGTTCACTTTTTAGACTGTATTATACAGGGTGTTTCACGAAAGTCTCCCAGCTGAATTATTCGTGAACGGGTGGCACCATCGCAGAAATTTCTTTTTGGTGAAGATCCTTGGAACATCGGCTATGAACTGAGCAGTGAGCGGCTCATTTGCATACGCTCACTAATTAAATAATCATCCTACAGTTTTAAAATTGAGTTTCACAACATAGCACGCTCCTATAGCCAACCATCATTCCGAATGACAACGTTCTGGTCGCACCTAGAGCGTGGTTCGCCGAAGAGCTCCCAGGACACGACGCGCATACGTGAAAAGGGGTCCTTTTCAGTTTTAGTTTTGTGTTCGTCCTTTTCTTATCTTCTTTGTCTTTTGTTCTTCGTTTCCTTTCTTCTTTGTCTTCCCCTTTTCTTTTTTTCTTTTCCTTTTCTTTTCTTTCCCATTTTCTCAATTTTTCTTCTCAATTTCTTGTCATTTCCTTTACTTCTTTTTCTGTTCCCTTTTTCTTCCCCCATTTTCCAGTTTTTTAAATAGCAAGCCGACCTCCGTCTGGCCGACCTTTATTCTTTTTTCTTAATAGATATATTCCTCTCCCTCCATTATCCACCCGCCGCCTGGCAAGCCGTCCTCCGACTACACTCTTAAAAATGAACTTCACCACATAGCACGCTCCTAGCCAACCGTCATCCCGAGTAACAATGCTCTCGCCCTAGATTTGTTGAAAACGGGAGGCGGGGCCTATTTTGCGCCATTATGCACGGCACAAAATCCTGTTTTCAACAAATCAGGGGCGAAAACGTTGTCATTCAGGATGTTGGTCGACTACACTGTTAAAACAGAACTTCACCACATAGCACGCTCCTAGCCAACCATCATTCCGAATAATATCATTCTGTGTCCTGATTTGTTTAAAACAGGGGGGAGGCGCCTATCTGGGACACATTATCTTGTCCCAGATAGGCGCCTCCTCCCATTTTAAACAAATCAATACACAGAATGATATCATACGAAATGATGGTTGGCTATGAGCGTGCTATGTGGTGAAGCTCTGTTTTAACAGTGTAGGAGCGTGATATGTGGTGAAGCTCATTTCTAAGAGTGAAGAGCGTTGTCCTTACGACCGTGCTCACCGACCTAAATGAAAATGGACTCTTAGAATTCGTTGTTTTATAGCCTACGACAGAAATATAATTTGAGACCTTTTGTTAAATTTCTCAGGTAGAGAAAGTATTAGAGGTCGATAACAGGTGTTTCATGAAGCTCCTCCCCACCCGGGCTCAATAATTCGTGAACTGTTGACGCTAGCGATGGGACTTCTTTTTGGTAAAGATCCTTGGGTGATTGGCTATATGAACGGAGTAGCGGGTGTTTGATTTCGCAAGCTTACGGAACCTCTGTTCTACGCACCGGAAACTTTAGCGAAAGCTATTCTAAAAAAGGAAAAGGCGTCGGCACTTCGTAATTTTTCCAAGTGATGAATCGATTTCGGTTTACATGTTTCTTGAGCAGTACACCAATGCGCTCTTTGCATGACCTCTACGGTTGTCAATTTCGTGTTCATCCGTCTGTGTCCTTGTCCGGAACAGCACCGTAAGCGATACTGCCCGACGACTTTTTTATCAGCCGTGCTTTGAAAGACACGGCCCTTCTGGGGCCGAACAGCGTTATCACGTTCCACAGTGATGCCCTTCTTGTGTTGTGGACTGGTCCGATGAGTCACAGAATTAGTGAGCCCATCTTCCTTATCGTTTTAGCATAACACTCCCTGTATCCTTAATTTACTGATTCTCCAATACAGGGTGTTCAAAATTAAGCTTTCACGAGCGCTACGCAAACACAGCGATGACAGGAAACCGGATGACAACTTTGCGCTACTTGTGTAAGAAACAGGTGCTGCTAATTGTGTAGCACCTGTTTCTTACTCAAGGAACAGCACCAGTTTTTCTTTTGTTCGCCTATTTACAAAGTGCTAGTGAGAGCTTAACTTTGAACACTTGTATATAAAGGACCGGCTCCCCTTCGCCTCCCTCCACCGCGTACTGATTGACGTATTGCCAACTGTAGGATGTGACAAGCGTAACCTTTCCCCGTAGACGAAATTAATTGTTAGTGCGACGACTGCCGCGAACGCTATGTTGCAGTCTGCCCACTGCCACATACCATCACTGCTAGTTATCCAACTTTGCCGGTGTGGTGGAAGCTTAACAATAAGAGTGTCCGCCTCTCACGCCACATCGCGGTACGCAATGAAGACTACGTTCCACTTTTGAGGACTGAAGTAAATGTTTATCATGGTGCACCCTTAAAAATGAAGGTCACCACATAGCCTGCTCCTTGCCCTTTCGGCCCTGATGTACTCAAATGAGTACACATTCAAAGACGCCTGAAAATATTCCGTAGAAATTGCGTGGCTTCGAACGCAGGAACGATGCCAACCGACTTTCACAGCTTTGATCTTCTGGTGTGTAAGCGGAAATTTTTTCAATCTGCAGGAGGGTACCCGGCAGAACCTCCCTCCCCCCTTCTTTTTTATTTTGATGCACAGAGGTCGGGCAGGGTGCCGGAGATTTCATGTTCTGATGTTGGGAGTCAAATTTCTACGGGATTTTCATTTCTTCGAAGTGTTCATGACGAGCGTCAGCTTGGTAGACTTCTCGTAGAGGTCCTGACGCAGCTTTGGAAAGTTTCGGAAGGAGTGGGGCGGGGCTCAGTCCTTCAATCCCCGATGTATTCGGCACCTGTGTTCCGATCACTCTACGCACACCGGGTCCGTGGGTCATGGTGGAGAAGCAAACGACACGGCGACGCTGAGAGAGAAAGGCCGACAGATCGCTCCTCACCGCGCGGACATTGTTACACGTTACGAAAATGTAAACAGAACTTCTGAAGGGTTGCTGTTATTTTTCAAAAAGTGTCTGATAGTAATTAGTAACCCGTCACTAATGCGTTATGTATAGTACTTCAATATGACGTCGTACCTGTCCGCCACTCCCGGACGGGCTCTCGCGCTTCTCCTCGGCGAACGTAGAAGATCGCCTCCATATCAGTTTCTAAAAGTGTTCAGAATTAATTAGTGCGAAACATATGCAGAACAGAGAGGTGATGACTTATGTGTGCCATCAAAATTCCAAGTTTTGCATGGCGATATCTTAAAATCTGGTAGTTATGTTGCACTTTACAGTCCGTTTAATAAAGTTTATCGAGCTAAGCATTTGTCGTCTTACACCTCAGAATAATGTCTGTTCGACTGAAATGTCGAAAAGTTGCATATCCTACAAGGAATACTGTGTCATACCTGTGTATCAGTCTGGGATATGTCACATCATTTGATTCAATTCATTTCGACTGGACAAAAAATACTGGTGTCGGTTTGCCGCGTTCCAGAGACAATCCGAGACGTTAGCAGCATGAGAAGGTTATGCGTCCGGACGTGCTCGTCTTGAACACCCCTGCTGCGTGCTAAGCATCCTCTACGCGCTAAGTCCCCTAGAGTGACGGGAAGCAGACCTTCCAACTCAATGTGACAGTCGTGACCTGTGTATCGGATATTCAATTGTAGCCTATGCTGATTAGGCTGCAGCTGGAAGGACGTAGGTACGCGGTAGTTGTCACTTGGTCTACCTCGTACAGCAGCGAGATACATACAGCTCGCGTTATTCTATAAAACGCTTCGGAGTGCAGTTTTCAACTTTAAACTAAACTAAGCTAAAAAAACTAAAGTGCAGTTTTCAACTAAATAATTTGTCCGGGTAAACCGTAAGCGGTCTTCGTATAATATGCGCTATAACAGCACAGCACACCGTACCGCATTTTCTTTTTTTTTTTTTTTGCTTCGTGAATTTCGAGACGAGTGATGATGGCTGGCGATGGCCGTAATTCTCAATGGATATTTTTTTACGCTGCAGCGCCCTGTTCCTGTCTCCCTCAATTCACGATGACGAAGGAAAGCACAACTACCTATGAAGATGCTGCAATCGAGAGTTCTCTTGAACGTGACCAATCGGGCGGCTCGTGAATGTCATTGGAAAATGCTACAGACTGAATGGACCAGTGTCAATTAGCAAAACACCTTTATTTCGCAGAGCCAGAGCAAACGTCATTTCTCCCAATGACAGCGTCCCTTGCATTCCGGTTGGTTACTGCAAAAACAGGAGACAAAATTGCTACAAAATATATAGTGGAGTGGAGCTTTAGAAAACGGTTTAAAGCATAGACTGAGAAGTTACTGGTCAAAAAGAACTCCTTACAAGTTAGGTTACCGTGTGCAAAATGTAACTAAGTTAATAACGAAGTTCTTCAGCCTGAAATGTAGCTCGCTGTTACTGAGTTACTTAAAAAAAAAAGAACGAGTTACTTCCAAGTTACTTGGGATACAAAATAGCATTACGCAGGTGCAGCGCACGTGAGCAGTTGAGTTAGACCTTGAGCTGCCTGCGGAGGAGTGCAACACGCTTAGATCGTTTTCGTTTATGTCCAACAATAGACCTCTCCCTGTTTCTAAACAAATGACGTCATAGTGTTCGACAGCGCCACAAATTTGGTAGAATTGAACTACACTCGAAGCTAGAGGTGAACAAAGTCAACAAAACCACGGTCTTGAACCAGGTGAACAAACGCTGCAAAGCTTGAACGAGGTGAACAAAAAGCCACGGTCTTGAGGGAATTACGATATGGTCCCTTAAAGGGACGCGACTCTCGGTCCTGCTTTTCTTTCAATGGGACGCAGCAAACAAGAGCCCGTTCGTGGAATCCAGCCCGCTCCTTCCGATTTGTTTCGTTTTCAGTCTGTCTACCAATGTCATGCTGACGTTTCTCTGGTAGCGGTCTATTATAATGCTTTCCATCTTACTCCCTGTGGGCGCACAATGGTACAGCTTAATTTCAATGGCAGCGGTTCTTACTTCCTGAATAAAATACTGTCATTGATTGAATATCACGTTTTATGGCAAAAAATGCCATGAAGGAACCGGAGAGAAAACAAGAAAATATTTGGACGTGAGTGAAAAGCGAGTTAAGAGTAACTTGGAACTTGAGTTACTTTGGCAAAGTTACCTGAAAAAAGAACGAATTCCTCTGAAAGTTACCACGACGCAAAAATACCGAGTTAAGGTACAAGTTACCAAAAAAAAAGGAACTTAGCTACAGTAACGAGTTACCTCGAACTCTGGTTTAAAGCGCCACTACGGACTAAATATCGTGTTTTCAGAATCCTACAAAAGTTATGTTACTGAAATCTTCTTGTCGCACTTTACATTCCCGCAAAATATTTTGGCTCTATGTGACGCGAAAACTAGAGAAAATTAATTTCTACTTTTGAGAACTGTAACATCATGTAATACTCCGAGGGAGCGCCCGGCTCTCATCTGGCAACGTTGTTACCCTTCGAGGCTTCTAGGGGGGGCTCACTCTTTGCACTGCGTGAGCGGAGCCCCACGTGACATATCATCCAACCGCTCCGCCCTTGTAGAAAACACAAAAGAGGGGGAAGACATCTCTCCCATTTTCCCCCGTTTCGATCAGCCTCACATCACTTCTCCACCACGTGACCCTCCCCGGGCGCCAGCGTCGCTGCTAGGAGACGAGTGTCCTCTCCATAACCTGACATCATTGCAATTTGTGCGCTTATGATTACCTCATTCGCGCGTCGCGGCATCGAAACTTGTGGAGGCTCAGCAGGTCTTCAAAGATGGACAGAAATGCACAGCTTTCGTTAACAGGCTTGAAATTTCGCGTATGGAATGCTTGAAGCATCTTCTTTTCATGAACTAAATAAGATAAACGCTGTTTTCTGAGTCCGGAGCGGCATTTTAAAGAGCACGCATGCTGAAGAAGTTGTGATAGTTCAGCGCAACTTATGTAGGATAAATGTCCATGAGTGTTATTCTGATGACGTCATCTTGTATTCAAGTTTTTCTTGGAAGGGGGCAATAAACGCGCAGAAAGTATACCCCTAATACCAAAAATCATATGACCGTGACGTCACAGGAGGTATTATATGGTACGAAGGCGGGAAAAGTGTTTAAAGAGCCAATAGTGAGGGCCGAGGCCCTCTCTCTCTCCTAAAGTGAGGGCTTGACGGCGAAGTCCTTCTAGAGCTTGTATCTGAGCAACATGTAGAACAATGGTCGCAAAACGGTACAACAATGGTACTGCAAAAGGTCGTGTGCAGGATGGTTAGGCTCACTCAGAGCATCAAAAGCGGCCTTTATACCTAAAGCGAGGCACTTCACTTTTACATGTGGCACTCGCAAGCCACCAACGTCCCGCTACTGTTACAGACGCGCGCGTGACACCCGTTCCACAGTGTTATCTCATATGAACTGAAAATCAATACGGGTCACAGTAAGAAAGACCTGACGTGGCGGAAGTGATATGGTACCATGGTACCAGTACTTGCTTAAGAACCACGACGCCGCTAGCCGGGTGGAAGAACCAGACCCTTCAATTCACGGAGAACAGGTATGCTACGCTGGTGAATGCGCATCCACGATGATACTGCGATTCCCCGATTATTGAAACAGTAGCGCAGTATGCGTTATTCAGTCTTAACAGGTATCACGAATGAAGACGCACAGTAGGGAACAGAACTGATAAAGAGCGTGTATTGTCATCAAGCAAGATAACTACCTATGGAGGTAGCCTCTTTTGCACAAACTATATCTTACGTACCAGATAACAACGCTCCAAAGGGAGATTGCTTTTTGTACGTGCCGTACCCTGCGAGCAATCCTGAAACTCCGGAAGAGTCGCTACGGGGGAGCAGTACAGTCCTAGTGGGCTTACTAGACCTGATATGCCACTTATCTTGATCATGATCAAAGAGACGAGTCGCTGTAAGCCAGCGGCGAGAGCACTCCACAGACCCAAATTGTGACTGCTCACGGATGATATGCGCACGCAGCCCGGCTCTAACTGCCTGAAAAATAGCGATGCTCACAACATCTGGGCCACCAAAGGACAGCCGGCACCGGCGAATCCAAATTTGGAAGTTAATTTCTGAAATCAGCAATGCTAGTTGCTTCCGCTCTGCGCGTGCGACCGACAACGGCTCCAGGTACCTTACGGTGGCCCAATCAACTACTGGGAGTCCAAATATTAGCGCCGCCCTACTCCACAGTAAAAGTGGAATATGGCATCGCAAAAAAAAAAAAAAACAATGTTCTGCTGTCTCAGACATGCCACAAGACGGACAACCGTCCGTCCGACATATCCGAAAACGGTGCAAACGTTCACGCAGTGGGAGGACACCATGGGCCAGCTTCCACTGGAGATTAGCGCGCCGTGCATCAAGCCAGCCAGCAGTGATACGCCGCCAGGAGAATTTCGTTGGCACCGCTGGCCTTGCGGGACCCGGTCGCATTTCCCTGTAGGCGGCGTAGAAATCACGGACGCTCCACAAGGAAAGTCTTCATCTGGGCATTCGACACGCAAGGGCCCACGACAGCAACACAAGCACACAAATAAGGAGGGAGTACTTCCGCCCTGGGGCGAAGCTCGGGACTTTCGAGGAACCACCTGGTGGCGTATCCTAGGAAATACTGCACTAATGCGCAGGCCGGGTGCTCTGATGCACGGAGCGCCTCAAAGAGAATACGCGATTGAAGCGCCAAGCACCTTTCTGGCACAGCCGGTACTCCCAAGCCACCCAGATCACGGCCTCCGTGGAGTTGAGACCTACAGACCCGCTCAATGGATCCGCCCCACGGAAAGCGGAACGCGTGTCGTGTGATAGCTGCTTGTATTACCGCTGGCGGGGATGAAACAGCCGCTAAAAACCACAAGCGACTGTAATACCATGCTGCTAACAGCCGTGCCCGGAATGTGATCGGCAATTCAACAAACTTAAGTTCTCGCAGCACAGCACTACAGCGGCTGAATACTCGAGGCCAGTTGACAGCTCAGAACCCTGCACTGTCAAAAACAACTCCCAGGATTTCAACGTGAGGTCTTGCAAGAACTTGAAACGGTGCAACACAGGTTGGATGGACACTTAAAAAGATCACTTCTGTATTGGCATCGAGGCGGAAGACCAGTCACAAGGACTGGCTCCCATATAAGCTAGGATTAAAACTAGAACTAGTGCAATGCCCACTCCTGCTTGTGAAATCACGTAACGTTAAGGATTGCTGTTCGTGCTTGTCGTCGCCATGCAACAGACCAAGTCCGCGGAGAGTATTATTGCCAACTGTACGATGGGACAAGCCTAAGCTTGCCCACATCACGCTTCAAAAATAGAGCGCCACCTGTGGCAAAGCCAGCGTTGCGTACGGATAATGCCAATACGGATAATACGGATAGCCTACTCACACTAGGCGAACAACAGCAGAACACGCGATGAAAAGCACGTGCTCGCAGATGTTTTGGATTTGTTCGGGGCCTTCTCACACTGGGAAAACAAAAAACAGAGAGCAACAACAGTGCTGGCGAACATTGCTTTGCAAAACATTTCATGTTCTGCCCGTGCTTCCCAATGCACGCACACTGCACGAGCTCTCGTGAAAAGGCGCTAGGAAAACAATCCATCATGGACGACGCTTTGGCGATGCGGCGATACTGCTGTGCTGTCTGGCTGGTCATGGGCAACGACGATGGTGACATTTTGGCAGCACTTGCGATGTACAAATCAGAAACCAGGGACGACAACGACGAGAAACAACGACAACGAAGATTGTGGGTCAGGTCATGATTGCCGTGTGGTGCAGGGATGCTGTGAGAACCTCGAGAAGACCCTGATAACTATTGGCGATGAACCTGGGCACACATGTGAGGAGCTTTTCCATTCCGTGATACTGTTGACGCAGGTCACGCCCTTCCGTCTCGTCACTGAACCCAAAGAAAGGCTGCCCATCACGTTCAGGTACCTCGCTTCAGGTAGGTCGAGTACAACTACTTTGCTACCATGTTATCAATGTACAATCTTCATACTAAGGTGAAACAGACCAGAGGACATCGCACGAAACTGAGACGGCACAGGAGGCTCTCTGGCCACTTATCAAAGTTAGTTGCAAATGTTCATCTGATGCAACCGCATTCAAGCACATTCAAGCCACATTTCTTCAATGAAGGTGTAGTGAGCGGTGGAGGCTTTGCTGCAAGACAAGTTACAAGCTGCAGCCACAAAAACAGGTACAAATAAATTGTCTGAAACAGCTCTTCTGAGAGAGTGACTCCGTTGAACATGCACATACACCACATACCACATGACATGACATGACATGACATGACATGACATGACCGAAGTTTTCTCCTGGAGACGACAGTGGCAATAGATCTGCCATATTTAATTTCTCTACGAGCTCGACCCACAAATTAAACGAAAAAGGGTTATTAACAAGGCTGTCCACAAAGGTCGCTGAAACAATTAATACTTCTTGCGGAAGTCCTACCCGAGGTCCTATCCTGCGGCACGTGCAGTATGTCGCCACACAAATGTGGGAGGACTCACCGTACGTGGAAATCTAAATCTCTGCTTCCAAATTGACTTTTTTTTTCGGAAGCGCCTGGTGACTACTCCAACTGCGCAGTTGGACGAGCAAATGGGATGCCGGGTACTAATTTTAGTAGGTTACGTTATTTTCGTCTAAAAAAAAATGTCATAGCTCTTACACATGTATATTCGACGATATATATCTCCTTAGATTTTGAGCAAGAATTTTATTTTATTACTATTATTATTATTTCTTTTTGGTCGATGCAACTTCAAATTCTATAGATATTAAGAAAATTAATTCCCTTGGGTTCGCAACGCTGTACTGTGGACAGCCGTGTTTTCCATCTCGAAAATCGAGCAATGTCCGAAACACAGCTCTTTGTTCGGCGCACATGTTCTTCGTGCATGTTTTTGTTCGCGATTTCAATCACACTGGCAAAACATTTGCTGTCCTCCGATGTTTTTTGTCTGCTTCTGCAGTGTGCGAGGATGCTCGGCGAACGTGCTCTGGAAACATTGTTCGCCAGCAGTTTTGCTTTCGTGTTTTGCTCGTGCTTTGCTGCTGCTTCGTGTTTTGTTCGTCTAGCGTGAGATCAAGAAAAGTTCTTCCCGGAACAGCACCGCAAGCGGTACTGCCCTAGTGTGAGAAGCCCTTAAGAAATTGTTAGTGCGGCAACTGCCGCGAACGGTGTGTTGCAGTCTGCCCACGGCCACATATCGTCAGTGCTAGGTATCCAAGTTTGCCGGTGTGGCGGAAGCTTAAAGAGACCATGAAAGGATATTTGACAAGCCCAAGATCGTTTTTAATTTCTCCCCTGTACTAAAAAATACACTCTGTGAAATGTGAAGTTGAAAATGGCTCAAATATCGAAGATATTCTATATTAACCACGGGCGTGAACGGCAGCTGCTACGTATAGATGTTTCAGTTATTAGGTATTTTGTATTTTAGTTACAGTATTACAGTATAGTATTATATTAGTATTATAGTATTAGTACTACACCTGCCAGCGCAAGTGTAGCAGACGACTCACACACAAAAAGCTGTTTGTTGTAGCGTGTTATCCAAACGCTTACAACGAAGAGAAACTTAGAGGACGACGGAAGCGAAAATAAGCTGCAAAGCTGTTTGCCTTATATTGCGATGTGTACCAAAACAATCGGGAATTCGACTTAGATTTACGTGTATTAGTTGAAATGCCGCCCCTGGTGAGCGTCGCCGCCCCGCCGTAGCAGACCACGGAAATGATGCACGTTGTCTCTCCTGTTGGAGTTCCTGACTTTCATTTCGCGGTTGTTTTGCGATCGGAGGTTGATTTTCGCGACAAGAAAAATTGTACATGCTTGTGAAGTCTTTCCTGGCTGTGCTACTGCATGTTGCCGACTTCCTTTCAGCAACGCGAGGATATAGTGTTCCTTGCACGAACGACACACAGATAGACAGCATTGCGTTAAACATCGACTGACGTCACTACAACCGTCATCGACAACACTACCGAGGCTGGCCGCCAAAATCCATCCGAAGAGATGTGATCTCATTCTCTCTAGGGGTGAGAGTCTTGCTGCTTACATTGTTGACTGTCTTACTTTGCGAGCGGTCAAGATATGTTTCAGAACAAACACGCTCTACTAGTCTGTGGTTATTTCCACATGTACATTATTTCCATGCACATTACATCACATGGACACATTACATGCACATTACATCACATGGACACATTACATGCACATTACATTCAATGCACATTATTTCCATATTTCCATGACCGTATTGGCCATTGGCGCTCGACTGGCAATCGAGAGATGCGAAGTTCCAATTCTGCCGATGTCTGACTTTTTCGATGACTGTCATATTTAATTTATTTCCGAAAGAAAGGAATCTTATTCTCGCCATCCATCTATGCCTACTTCCAGACAGGTGAAACAAGACATGTAGTGCGCAGACATATTGTTTACGAATGGTTCAAAACAAATCCAGAGGTGCTCATTAGCCTTGGATTGTCAACGAAGTACATCAGGCTGAAAGGAGGAGCGGCCCCTTCTGTATTTTCACGAAAACGGAAGGCACAAATCTTTACCTCTGCTTTGCGTTTCGGCGTACGTCTGATTCCCGCTACGGGGGAAAAACGAACCCATCTGTCATAGGCAAGCTCGGCATTTCGGTCCGAAATAACTCACGATCACGATCATCTGATAAGGCGAGAATGAGGTTGAAGACGGCTCGCTCTCACGCTCAAGCTGATATGGCGCGCGATCGCTGTGCATCATGAGCGCGATACTGGATGGCACTCATCCTCGCACCCCTGCTTATCGCAATCACGACGTCGAACGAATAAGTTGATCGCGCATGCTGCGATCACCATGAGATCACGATATCAGGCAAAAGCCGTTCGTGTGATATCTAGGCATTATCGCACTCACGCGATCACCATGCAGTTGCGTTGTTGACACATGGCATCGTGCAAACAGCAAAGGCAGGGAGGGCGTGAATTTCCTCTTGTGATTGTGCTTTTATGCCAAAATAGCTAAATCAAAGATAGCAATGGCAATACAAAGCTGTTCGAGGTCGGGGGTCTTTTGGACACTGGTTCTACGACAGGTACTGCGCCGTTGCTGCAGCGAAGAATCATGTCCGATCGCGTTGATCAGCTCCACACCATGGGTGACTTCGCTGTCCTCGACTGGCTGCAAGACCACTTCAAATATATCGGCAGCTCTAGTGACGGCGTGAAGACATTTATGATGTGCCTTCACTGTAACACGTAAAAGATTGGAAAGAGAAGAGCAGTGGGAAATTTCGTACCACATCTAGAGGTAAGCCCTTCGTGTTGCATATAATAATATTCCGGATGGAAAGATTGTGCAACCCAATCTTTGCCTGCCTCAAAAATACGTGCTCAAATTATCGGCCAGGCTATCGGCGCAATGTGTTTTGTACTTAACGTAATGATACGCCAGAGTCTGGGAGTCAACAAATTTTAATTTCTTGACAGAGCACAGTCAGCTCTACACCAGAGCGACGATAGTGTCTCTACGCCGTCGCCTGTAACTTTTCTGCAAACATTCACCTACGATGTTTCTTCGACCGTTCGTCTTTGCTGATCGTTTTGCAGACGCGCGCGTGGATTGTCACGCGCTATCACTTCAGAAGTTGTGTGTGACCATAGTACAAATAAACAGTCATTGAATGCCTAGACCTGGGATCGTTTTATTTACTTGCTGTCCCTTTAGCTGAACAACCTTCAATTCTTGCGTATGGCTCTAACTAAAACCACGGCACATGGCCTTTTTCATGGCTGATTTGATCAGCATGGAGACGGGAACAACAGCATGTGCTAAAATTATACAATGACGTGACGTACTTACAACCTGCAAATTGGAAACGGCGCTTCGGAATTTAATAGATGAAATCATAACGGCTTGTAGCAAACTTCACTGATGTGCTGATTGTAAATATATGTTGGGAAAAGCCGACAACTTTATTTTCACTTTATTGTATTGCGACCCCTATTTAGTTTCGTTAATCACGTCATCATCAGGACACATCTCGTCCTGCCCATTGTGCCGTGGGGTAGTGGGCCGTACCTCACGTGGCGAATTTCCCCATCATTAATTTATCTGTTGTTGTTGTCTATTGCATTGCAGTTGATGCACAAAGATGAGCACGCCGCTGTTGAAGCGAAGAGGAGAAGGAGAACATCATCGGCTGAGCCATCTGCCCGTCAACCTCCAAGGAAGTTGAATTCATCAGAGACCCAACAGGCATTCAACAGGCTCGTCACAGAAATGATCGCCGCTGACGGGCTCGCTGAGCCATCTGCCCGTCAACCTCCAAGGAAGTTGAATTCATCAGAGACCCAACAGGCATTCAACAGGCTCGTCACAGAAATGATCGCCGCTGACGGGCTCTCATTGAACCTTACTACCGGCGTTGGATTTCAAAGGCTGGTATCTTTTCTGAGGCCTGATGTCAACATCCCATCACCAAGGACTATAAGCCGACAAGTGGAAGAGCCTGTGAGGGCTTACGCAGTGCCCAGCCTGAAAGAGGAGATAAACAAATGTGGACCTATGACACATCATTTCATAGTGGACATTTGGTCTAGTTGAGCCAGAACTTCCAAACTAGGAATCAAAGTACAGTACATGAAAGACTGGTCCCTCGTTTCCCATGTCGTTGCGTTCAGACACCTTCTAGGGCCACATACCGGCGACAACATCAGAGCAACGTTTGAGGCGGAGCTCCAGGATCGTGGCGTGAAGGCCACACAAGTGGGATGCACTGTGTCCGACAGCGCTTCAAACATGGTAAAAGCGTTCAACATGGACGTCGTTTTTGGTGATAGCTGGTCCTGGGAATGTGGCAACAGCGACGATCTGTTGCAAGTCGATGAAGATGAGACACCAGTGGCCGCTGTGCGCCCGTACCACCGAATATTGTGTTGCGCCCACATTCTCCAACTAGCCGTCAACACCGCTCTGAGAAAAGACCCTGCAGCTTCGAAGCTTCTAGGAACGCTGAGTTCAGTGGCGAACATCCTCAGAAGGTCTAACCATTGGACGGAGAAGTTGCGAGAAAAGTGCGACAAGGACCTGATTCCGCCGACTGGGACCCGCTGGAACTCTCTTCTCGCTGCGCTTGACCGCCTCACAAAGGTACGATTTCAGTGTAAGCATATAAGCATGCATGGGTTGCAGCCGGTTCCAAGACATGTTTAAAAACACACTTCCACCAGCTATTCGGCGCTATCCTTGAGCCGTATATTTATCGCTATGCCAATTTCACGTATAAAATTTTAACTCAATCTCTGGTCGAGTGTTAGTCGTGGATTAGTCAACATGGCGCCGGGCAGACTGAAAGCCGCAATCACGAAGGACAAGCGCCAAGAGCCTGGTGTTCCTCAATCTCCCCCCACTACGTCACTATGTGTGCTGCAACCGACTAGTCCGTCTTACCTCTTATTAAGTTTGGAATACTTCCTTCGATTTGATTGTTGTTTCGTGGCGACGGTGAAGTCTTCTTGCGTGTATTAACATATCATCTCATGGTCTCATTCGTGACGCTACTTCTTTCAGGGTGCGGTTTTTTTGAAGCTGGTGATGGACTGGTCGAGGAATAGAACCAGCTGCACCCTTCAAAAGCGGTCGACATTGCGGCACCAGCGTTTACTGTGTTGCGGCTTCAGGAGATGAGGGACTTGCTGAGGCCAATAGGGGAAGCAACAGATGCGCTGCAGGATGAGCGCGATCGCGGTCACCGCAGGTTTCCTGATGCTATCTCAACACGCCGCAATCTTGGCAAGGGCACTTCAATGACGATTGCAATCACATCCACACTCATCCCTTTGGTGATCGTGAGGGCGGTTATTGTGAGTTATCGCGATCATGCGTGATTTCGCCGAGGTCTGGTTCTTAGCGTTCCTGAAAACTTGAACGGTTCTGATATGTAAGGAACGTTTTTCACGCTCGCGTCGTATCCTATAGTGGCTGTCCAGCGCAACACAATCGGCGCGCGTCAAAGCATGCCGGCGCGATATTGGCGCCATCTATTGAATATGTAGGGAACCTTCTTCGGTGCCGTCAGGTTCACAGAGCATGCGCAGGAGTGATGGGAAAAAGCTCCATAATTTTGGTGTACTCGTACATTCAGGATTCTTTACTAGCAATCCAATTTTAAAGGTTGGTACGCCAAGCACAATTTGTGTACTCTCGCCCCATTTGTTGAGAACGCGAGCGACAAGGCCGCCCATCTCGCGGGACGTGGTCAAAAGTTGGTGCCTCCCGGAACACCAGAACGTAAACCACACAGTAAACTTTTTGCACTTTTTTGGTGTAAATGGCTTGTCCCATGGCGCACACCCTTTTGCTGTTGTCTTCACACCATAATCAAGGGTGTTGTCTAAAACACACCTTAATTAGGTGTATTCATCATAAAACACTCTTATAATGGGCGTTTAAAAGCAAAAACACCGTTAAAATGGGAGTATTCTGTTGAGAACACCTTTGAGGATGGAGTTGTTTTGTGGCACATACTCCCTCTCGAATTGCTGGTCTAATGCAAGCTCCCGCAGCAGCATACCGAGACATACAGTTCGACGTTCTTGCGTCTGTGGCAAGCACCACCCTGAGCACGGTAGACTCCCAGGCTGGGAGTATCTTGAGTACGTACTCAAAATACAGTATTTTAAATACTTTTTCCGGTATTTTGGTACTCTACTCAATACTTTTTGCGACAAGTATTTTTAATGTATTTAAAATAGGTTTTTCGGTATTTGCTACTCAGTACTCAAAATACTTTCCTTCCTCGTCAAGCCATATCCAGCACGGTTCCCGCCGTGCCGAGATTTTCAGCTCACTGGAATTTAACCCCCTTTTTCTTTGTTTTTCTTTTTTCGGGACTTCGCGAATCTGTCATTTATCCTCTTGTACAATAGGCTGGTCCCAAGCTTGGCCTTGCTTCTCAATAGCCAGCTTCGTCAGAAAACCGTTCCTATTCATATTGCCATGTGAATCACCAGGGGATTAGGTACAAGATAATCCCGGCATTTATTTACTTGGTCATCAAAGCAATAAACACATGCCAGAGGTTGAAAGACCCGAACCGACATACAGGAGGGATTACGAAGTTTTGGGTCAGAACATATCAACAAACTTTACTTGGGTTCACCAAAGTTCACCAAACATTACTTGACACCAAGACGTTGCAAATGAAAGATATGCATGGCTGAAGAAGTTTATTCCTTTCATTTGTAAAGCCACGTTCAGAATACGCGTTTCACTTACTGCTAATACTAAAGTACTTTAAATAGCATCTTAAATACTTCTTAGAGTATTTAGTACTCTACTCAAATTACTTTCAGTTTCGAGTATTTTGTACTCTATTTTAAATACTTTTTCCGTAGAGTATTTAGTATCTTATTTTAAATACTTTTGCGCAGTATTTTGTACAAGTCTATGAGGTGCTATGAGGTGCTATGAGGTGAAGTTCATTTTTAAGAGTGTACAACATAACCCGGAGCGCAATGCGTCACAGGCACGTCTCATTAGGTATCGTAGTGCCGAAGCATGAAGAGACCCTGGCACACTCGGTAGCCCATATTGGCCTATCCGGTGGATCATATACTGAAATACAATTTGTTGGCGGCATGTTCGTTAAATGTAATAGCGCGGAACACGTCTGTAACGGTGATAGGACTTCGTCTTTGCAATTGAAACGTACGCCTGCAACGAGTCAGGGATGCCATCTAAATTCCTGACGTCCTTCACTTAAAGGGGGACTCTGCACCAAAAACGTGTAGAGGTAACAGTGCGTCATCAATCCGTACCGCATGATATTTCAGTGAATACAATTTCACAACCCCAAGTGGCCCAGATGATTGGAAAATGAATATTTTCCTTCGAGTGATTAGGCGCTCCTCCACGGAAAAGCAGTCCAGCAACACTGGGCTTTACCTCACCGGTATTCCTCGTGTACGGCTTTCTGTAGGTTTTGCTGTTACCGCTGGCGAATATCTTTGAGCGAAATCGAGGAAGCAGACGACTTGTCATCCGCGCTACGCGAAGAAGTTAGAAAGTGCGTGTCCGAAAAACAGCCGGTGGCCCACACGAGACTACCGGTGACGTCACACATGGTACAGGAGGGAGTAGAGGGACCCTTCAGAAGTTTCGGTTTCGTTTTGTGCTTCCCAGCTCTTTTGGCAACTAACGAGTCCCCGATTGCCAAACCAACTGTATTTCTCATTTCGGAAGAATGTATCGAACTTATTTACACAGCCGTTATAATAGTTTCGGATTATCCCGGAGTCTCCCTTTAACTCAAGTTATCGTTTTAAATGTGTAACGGCTGAGTGTAGCTGTGGAACCAGTATAATTTTCAGTTCACGAATTAAAACACCATTTTCAACACCATATTCCCAGTTCAAATGGAGTGTCAAAAAAGTGTACAGGACGCAAACACCTCATTCAACACCTGACTTTACACCCTTAAAGGGACGGTCTCGTACAGCCGGGGCGATTCCGAAACTTACCCAAAACTATATTCACGAGTGCTCTACAAGTACAACCGTGAAAGTTTCATTCGGAATAACGCAGCCGTTTTCGAGGAATTTGTCGAAACACATCGTAATAGCAGACGACGGAACCTGCACTTCCCTCTCATGTAACGTCACGTATGACGTCGACCCGCGGGTGGCTCTGGTAGTGCGCCCATTGGCTGAGCAGAAAAGAAAGCAGCTGTGTGCATTCGGCGCGGTTGCCATGGTAATTGTAAGTAGCTGGGGTCGTAAGTAGTTGACGCACGACGTAGTCATGTCTGACAGCGAATTTAGCAATAGCGACGAATCCCTGTCGCTCAGCGGTGACGAGAATGATTTCATTGACGTCGATCGGCTGAATTACGAGGATATCGACGATCCTTACGAGGCTGACCCTTTGCCACAACAACGTGGTCAACAAGTGGAAGTTGTAGACGATATTCAACCGATTGACTTTAGGTACATAAGACTGTTATACAGTAAATACGGGCGATTTTGCGCACATTGAGTCGTTTCGTGACCACTTCTAACTCGCACAATCATTACAGGTGCATGTGTAGCCACTGCTCGCCGCAGGAGGTTGACGAATATGTGTGTTGCATGGCTGTTGATCGCGTGGTGCCTGTTGTTAACGGCGCCGGCGTTCCGTGCATCACGCAACATGTGTTGTTCCCCGACTTCTGTACACGCCGGGAACTTTTGATAGTTAACGGCGCTCCGTATCGGCGACACAGCCGTGAGCTACGGCCACTGGATCCGAACGACAACAGGTATGTCGCATCCATTTTCTATTATTGGGAACGGGAAGGCATACGGGATATGTGGATGAAACAAAGGCACAAGAGTTGCAGGGATTGTTTAACAGACCGTCACGCGACATTTGTTCTCACACACATATAAAAAAACGTAGGATTGACTTGCATTTCAACTACTTTTGACAGGTGCATCAGATATGCAGCATATGCATGTTTCACCAATTGGATATGGGGGTACCTTGGCCCAAGGAACAGACGTCAGATTCCAGGCTGTGTTGTGCGCACTATTCGGAACCTGTTCCCATCTGCCACGTACACAGGCTACTTCCCGTGAAAGGTAATGTATTGTTTTTGTTACACAACTTTTTATTTGCATTCAAGAATGTTATGTTTTCCGGTCCTTAGATAACATTTCAGCATTTTGGCTCTTCATCCTATGCATCACATGCGCCTGTCACCATTTAATTGGTACCGAATGGTTACAGGGATAAAAAATTGTTGCCAACACCACTGCAGGAAGAACATGGTCTTGGATGGACTTCTGAAAGATGCTGTTCTCGGTATCCACCCCAGGAAGCATTGGAAGGTTGTCAACCTGGTGGGCAGAGGCATTCCATTCATCGTCATTGTGCCAGGAGGAGATGACAGACACAAAGATCCACATAAGCTGATCTACGTCGAGACCTTCACTTACCCCTCGTCTAAGGAAAAAAAGGCCCTTTTCAGGGCCATCCCACATGCCTGTAGCAAAGACTGTGCCTCTGCATAGAACAAGCCCTTATCTTCATTACTTTGCATCAACATTTCTAGGAAAACATTGTGGAAATTCCCACAAATAGGGAAAGCTTCAATAGAATACCAGTATGACCAATAGACAGCTTTACGCAAACACGCAATGTCATAAGATTGGAGCTACTGATTCTATTGATGAACATGGCAAATTTCCAAATCTTTCTCTCACACACTTTTTTTGTATTTATCTAATACACATGCATTGTTTCTTGCAGGTATCACCTATGCAATAGTGCGTAGTTTGTCAAATGAATATAGGAGCAACTTGTCTGAAGCAGTCAGGTAGGAAACTTTCACGGCTTACAGTGTTAGGAACCTTTGTAGTCTGGTGTCAATATAGGTTGCTTTCCATGGTTGTACCCAGAGGGTGGGCAAGGAGGGGTTATGGCCCCTCCCTGGAGCTCCAATATCACTTCTGAAATTTGTTTACTTCTTATCCATACAGAGTGTCCCAGAAAACGTGTCATTGAATTATAATAAAAAAAAAATATGCCACCTCGAATCATGCGGTCAACAGCATTTGTTCTTACTCGGTTTTCGCCAGTTAATTGTGTAAATATTTGCGAACTGAACTCGGAAATTTGCCAAGTAAAGGTCACTTTTTTACCCCATCAATATGAAGAGTGTACCGAATTCACTCAAGTTCATGATAATTGACAGTGATATTCGCGAGCTATCCCATCGGAAAAAATAGCCGAACATCATGCTTTTCGTAGCACGGAACCATAACGCGAGACGACTTTTCGAGCGCAATCGCTCTCATTCCGACGAAAGGAGGTTCCAAGTCCAGCCCGCAGAGTGATAGTAGAAAAAGTAACAGTTCCTGAAATTGGAAGAGGGAAAGTGCGATCCCAATGAAAGTCGGACGCGATACGCCATACCTGTGTTCTCTTTCTACGTTGCAGGTGTGAGCTGGGTTTCCAACCTCCTTTCGTCAGACTGACAAAGATTTTTCTGAAAAATTTGTCGCGCGCTAGCTCCGTAGAGCATGATGTTTGGCTATTTTTTTTTATGGGATAGCCCCTGAATATCCCTGTCAATTATCAATAATTTGAATAAATTAGATACGCTCTTCACATTGGTGGGGTAAAAAAGTGACCTTTACTTGGCAAATTTCAGACTTCAGTTCGCGAAAACTTACGTAATTAAACTTACGTTACACGACCTTCACATCAGGAGGTGGCAAGAACCTAGAAGAACAAATGCTGTTGACCGCATGATTCTAGGTGGTGTAGTTTTTTTATTATAATTCAATGACACGTTTTCTGGGACACCCTGTATACCGATATATATTCTCAGATATCATAATATGAACCTATGAGCAACCACATGTCACCAGCATCCGTCTCCAGGAAAACAGACGGACGAGCTTTGCGCACTCCCCCCAGAAGCACTTTGCTTTCATGAAAATTGATAGAGGGGCAGACATGCACAGAGGTCATGCAGTTGCCGTACTTTGTGATTACGGAGAGGGTTACCATTTGCCATGCTGGTCAGTGACGTAGTGAGTATTGGTGTCACTGTGACTGGTAATGCACATTTCGGTGGAAAATGTCAACGGAGGGCACGGTGCAGCGATACAAATTATCTGAAAGGAAATGTGGAAATGATAAAATGCCCACGACTCTGTACCACGTACACATATCACCACGCACACATACCACACCACATACACACGTCACAGAGCTGGATGCGCAGAAAAAATATACAAATGGCCAATAAACAACACACTAGCCACTGGGTGGCCTCTTAGCTACACATGTTGGGACATAAAATCCCAGCTGCCACGTTATAAGGACAGTGGGAATGTTGGTAATCCACACGCAGTTGAGCACAGCAACTGCATTTCTCATTAGCAAGGGTTTATAACGCAGCACTGGGCTCTGTTGAAGACATTTGGGTGGCCCTGATAAGGGCCGTTTGTTTCTTGTCTTCTTTGAAGAGAGGTGACAATATGAGGACTTTCAAAGAAGACTGGGGCCGGCTTCAGAGTCACCACGGGGTCCCTCAAATGTTGAACCTATTTACAGAAGAGGTAACAATGTACTCAGCATTGCAGACAGCGCTGTAAACTTAGTAAAATGCTGAGTAGATACACGAGTATAATCATCTGCAGTATAAATACCTGGCTCTGTGTTGCTTAACAGCATCGGCAAGGGTGGGCTTCTCACCATACGTTGTTGAGCGGGCCGGCTGAGCCTTGAACACTAGTGCCTGTTTTGCCGATTCAAAGGTTGGGTACTGTTGCATGCGGCTCAAAACTGCATTAGTTAGTGTCACTGTGTAGTCTGCACAAAAGGAGAAAAATCCGTAATTATATAATTCCAAGGCCACAGTTATTACATGTTTTGCTAAGTCACAATGTTTCTCATTGCATGCCTAATGTTTGTATAGCTTACTGTGTGTGGCATTTTCTTTCAGTGGGACGGCAAGCCACGTCTTCTTCACCTTGGATGGTTTCAGGCGGTACTGCTTTGCACCATCTTCCACCAGCTGGACGCGGTCCGCATTTTCGTTATAATGCAAGATTGCTAGTTGTGTTCTGACAAGAAACAATGCATATTGCTTTAGATTTCACCTTGCTAGCTTCTTTCTCTATAACATCAGAACCTTCAAGTGCTGTTATTACCTGGCACGCATTCCAGCATCTGAGAAGCCATGTGTTTTTGGCAGAAAATGAAGGAGAACGCTATGAAATGCTTCCAGGCCAAATGTCTGATTTGTAGATGACAGCATCGGAATGTCTTTCAGAAGTGTAGGAGCCATCAGTATATCATGCACCTGCATGTAGGTCTCACTTTCTGGAATTATATGTCATGAAATTTTACTACACATCATTCTTTATAGATTTTCAATTGCTCACCTTCCTTCAGCCATTCCCTTGGGGGGGACACTGGCCCGTGGTAGCAGACAGGGTACCGAGGGTCTTCGTGTTGATGGACGTCAACGATATGGTTCATCAAGGACACCCATTTAGCCCGGCACAGTTCACCATCATCCCCACTGGTTTTGGGGCACCAGTAGGCATGCCGAACTATACTCTCGATCCACAGCTGCACCACCTGATGCTTTGCTGTGCGACCGAGAGCAAGAAGTTTATTCTTGATACCTGTTATAAGCACACATGTAAAATTTTTCTGTAAGCTTCAATTTAACTGTGATTTCACCTTTGACAACATGCCACACATCAAATCGATGCTTAATGTGGGGGCACAAGTCTCTCATCATGGCTTTGATGCCTGTGTGCCGATCCGTGACAAGCATGTCTACTACCATGTCATGCACCTCGAGAAATGCAATACACCTTTGTAGCCCATGCTTTTCCATGGCGTTGCTGCTTGTCACCTCTGTGACCTAGTAGTTAGAAAGAAATCCAGTGAATTCATCAATGTATACTGCTAAAAATCTGTGAGGTATTAAAGCGTTTACAGGGCCGACTGCCACGTGGATTGGTTCTCAATCTGCTGCTTTATAGGTGCATGTGACATAATGTGATAGCCAGACTGTGTTTGCAGGTTTAAATTTTGTAAAATCAGAAAGAATCAATCAAAATATAACAGCATTTCAGAAAGAGTTCTACCAGGAATTTGCTACCACTGATGGCCCCATAAAGTTTCTGCATTGAAATGTACTTGGCATAGCACATAAAGATACACGTTTTTACCTTGACTAACTCGAAATGTACAATGCGATTGGCAGTGGTCTCCAGTAATGTATACGTGCCATAGAGAGCCGTGTGACCCGGAGAATCACACCTCCCATCACCAGCAAGTGTTAAAGGCACTGGGCGCAGCTCCTCCAGCAGTTGTTGCTGCTTCGTCTCGTATACCTGTAAATGAACAGCGCTTATATTAATGTATGCTGTATGCACTGCATATGATTTTGCACTCTGTGACTTTGCACTTGTAGTAAGACATATTGCATGAGAGGACTGACTGATGTCATTTATAAGTCACACAGTCAGCTTATCCTAAATATCAGAGATACTCACATTGTTTACTGCAGGAAACAAATAACATTGCTGCGTTTTGTAGAACTGGGACCTCCTGAGTGCTGGGACTCCCATAATTTTCAGCATTCGGAGGGCTTTGGCAATGTTTGTACCAGAGAAAAGTATCCCGCAGCACAGCAAAACATTCCCCAGTGGCCTATTGCCCACCCATGGCTGGCTGTACGACAGCCTTTCTTTTTGGCAACCGCATGTCATCTTTGCTCGTACACAGGTGCCCTTGAGAGTTATATCAGCTTCAACATCATCTCGCTGGCATGAAGGACACACTGATAGCAGCTCTCTTAAACAAGATTCTGCTACGATAAATAGCCTCTCATCTGCAGCACACCTAAAAGACATATAAAACATGATTTTCAAAATTCAAAATGCTTCATTGTGGCACAATACACTGTATTATTGACAGAGTGGGCAATTGCTCACCAATCCATGCTGAGACCGGACATTTGCTCACTCGTTCTATTTTTCACCTTTTACACTGTGTGACACAGTAAATGATAATCAGCGTTGTATTTTTAAAATCACAATTCTATTTTTCGAACCTCTTGAAAACCGTGTCGGCATCTGTGTGGTAATTATTTTACAAGAAACAAGGAAATAAGGGGTGTGGTAAAAAGTCTTCCAGTGCTCGTTGTCTGTACAGGGAATATTTGACGAAGGAACACAACCTCACATACACAAAGCTGAACTGCCCTGTGAGATATGAAGTACAAAAAGACCTTTCTGAGGTTCATCTATACTCGTCGTCGTAAAAGCTACTCGTCGAAGCATGAAAAGAAAACAGCTAATTTTGTAGCTTCGACTTTTCACGACACAATAACAGAGCGTATTTGTATGCGTACGCACTGCATTCCGCGAGGTCAGGGTTAAAATTTGTGATCGGATTAGTTTATGTAGCACTAATCCCAGTATAGCCCTCACAGTATTATGTAAAGGCGGCATTGATCGGTACACGTTATTTTTATACGCTTTTAGACTTGCCAGGCATGCAGCATTTTTGCAAGTTATATCGGTCCGCTTCGTAGCTATTAAAGGTATGTTTTGAAAGTAAATGAACAACAGATATGTGCCCTTAATAATGGTACACCCATGCTCCGACTTTATCAACATACCCTACTGCCATGTGAGTCCTACGATGCTTCTGTGTTTGTGCGCATGTATGAAGTATTTATACTAATAAGAGGCTGTTGTCATGGGTGCGGTTGCAAACATGACCCACAAATTTGATGTTTCCCAGCAGTCATCTCCCACCCCACCCCGATGCATAATGAAGTATACTTGTGAAATATACTTTTTCTATTCCACTTGCACGAACCACCAAACACGACACACATAACTTGCAAAAACAACAAGCACGTCAGAAACCGTGGTGAGTATTTGTCCGCGTTTATCTTTCAGTCGGTGGACAATTGTCCGGTGAGCAAATGTCCTGGATCCATTATTGACCTCTGCTGAGATACAATCAACTCAATGAAATGTCTCACACTTACGTTTTACGAGTATGGGATTTATGCTGCAACCTGAACGGCTCCTCGTTCTCAAACCTGAAAGCATCAGTAGATTATTTGCATTCATAATTTGCGAGCAAATCGACAAATAAAGTGCACTAATTTTAGTCACGTAAGCTTACTCGTCAGAGTCTGTGCTTTCTGAGACACTGGAGAGCTGAAATGTCGTGTCATGCGGATCACGTGGGCTGCAGAAAGAAAAAAGAAACATTTCATGGAAACTGCGTTCAATAAGCAAAGCAACAGGATTGTTCAAAGATTACTTTTCCCAGATGTTATATGTGGTCCCTTCGGTTAATACGTATTTTGACGTAAATAATATCCACGCGCAGTTTTCTGTCCATTTTTTTTCCCCGTTTAGAGCGCATACTGTTTGTGTGTACTAAGCTACGTACTATTCAGACTCAACAGTTATGTTGAGCTCCTTTGGTATCGGGGTGGAGCTCCTTAGCAACGGTTGGCTGGTGTCGAGAGGCAAGGCAGGAACCTGTGAGCTTGACATGTTTGGTGGTGTCATCTCAAAGTGGCTGCCCATGCCGCTGTCGCCACACTCGGGCATGCAACTGCTGCTGCTTGCTGAAACCAATGACACCTTACTGGCAGGATTTACAGAAGCCTGTGTAGACACTCTAGGACGGTGCAGATGAGTCTGTGTTCCTAAAAGGCATGTGCAGTTTGTAATATCCACAAACAAAACTAGATGAAGAAACCATATAATACAGAATTTATAGATGTGCATACCAAGAGTGCAAGTTGGAACAGCTGTCTGTGTGGCCTTGTCGGTAGCCCCTGCGCCTTTGTCTGGGTTGTATGACACAAGTGTATACTTGAACCCGTATTGGCTTACAGTTTGGTAGGGTATCAGGGGTTGTAAGGGCAACCCGTCAAGCACCAGCACGTTGACTGTAAAAGACGTGGAAATCAAGAGCTATGCTATAGGGAGCTTTCACCTACGTCACTATGTGACGTGGCAGTGACGTGACATTCTCGTAAGCTCCTCCCACTGATGGTCACTTTTCGTGCTAGCGGCGTTGAAAGATGATGAGCTGTGCTATTTTTCGATGCGACAACCATAGATTTCGTAAAAGAAAAATGTGAGAACGAGAATGACGAAGCGTCTTTGGGATAAAAGAAGGGTACGGACGCGTCCGCATTTCAAAATACCATTGAAGGCTTCGTTTTCGAGCAGATGTTAGCATCCTATAGTTAGCCACCACATAATTACACCTGGTATTTTCTATATTTGATGTGCAATGTGTTCATAGCAGTGATGTATTGACATGTTGGGAGAAGTCACAAAGTGATAAAGTAGAAAATAAATCGGACAACATAAAAAGGAAAAAAAAATAAAATGTGGTATTTATGGTAGTGTTAAACTAATTTCTCAAAGTGAGTTTAATCATTGTTGCAGTTGAAGCTGCCTTTGTCACGGCATGTTAATGAACTAGATATAATATTCTACATATATGTTCGCATCAATGAGGGGGAAAAGGTAAGCAGATATGTGACTGAGTTGCTATACATGTCTGCTGGTGACATACCGTCATCAGATATTGACTGTGGCACAGGAAGGAAAGTTCCTCTGCTCTCGCATCTTGCTCCCTCTGAATTGTCTGTCACTAAAAGGGTAAAAAACGATCAAGTGAGATGAAAGATACAGCTGTTGCAAGATATGTGCAATAAGTAAAACGCAAAATAATAAACTCCAGTCCACGTTTTGTGACAATAGAATGCAGCCAAAATGCAAGGATATGTATATTAGCGTGTGAACCGTAACATTTCGATCTTGCGCGTTGTGCCAATTAAGTGAAACAGCTGTTGTTGCCATCCCACCAGCATACTATTCAACCAGGGACGGAGTCTGGGGGAGGGGATTCGGATGCCGCGACCCTCCACACACACTCAATTTCAGTCGTTACACAGAGTTTCAGTTGACCCTGGTAGTGGAATAGCATGCTGTCCAGGGCAGCCCCCCCCCCCCCCCCCCTCAGAAAAAATATCCTGGATCAACAGCAGTCAAACGTTGGTTATTTTTCGCATGTGCGACGTCAAGACATAGCATGGAACTCACGATGTTCGGCTGGTTCGGCGATACACGATTCCGTTTGGGACAGCACCTGGCAGGCCTGGAAAGGCGATGTACGCAACAATTACGACATGCGGTTGGTTCAGTACTCATTCGCGGTACGCCCGCGGCACAGTTCGGGGTTTCGCGGGCTCATATAAAATATACTGACCTCAGAATTACGCACATCAGATTCGTTACTGATGTTAAGACCGTTGTCGCCAGAAGTTGCTCCGAAGATCGTGGGGACGGCTCCTACATCGAGCCGCATCTTCTTTGGCGCCATCCCGAACCGCGCTTGCAGAAGACCCCTGACCATATATGCGTCAGCAGCGAAATGTGCGGAACACACTCGTTTCACATTCAGGACTCTCGTTGAAGACGCTTCGAGTGTGTGATTCTCGATGGTTGCTTCCCATTTACGCTTCGTCGCTTCGTCCTTCGGGGTATAAAAACTCAGATTGCCATTGACAACAGACCTGTTGTTACACCCAGGCACGCTACAATAGTTTCCACCATTCGGCATGTTCCGTAGGTGTAACGATGAGAAATTCACGAAACACAGAACGATAGTGTACTAGGCAAGCGCAAGGCGCCAAGTGATTTTATTTAGGTCGAGTCATCCCAGCTTCCCTTTGCTCTCGAAATGAGGACGCAAAGGTGGATTGACACCGTTTCTCTAACCCAGCAAGTAGGCCGCTTCTTACAATATGCGTCTTTCTCTTGGCAACTGAAAGAAAATGTACGAGGGTTCCACGGTCTCCAGACAGTCGTCTGCTAGCGCGCGCGAAAGCAGACGATTTCTACATCCAATCACGGAGTTTCTCGTAGTGCCCGCACGCCGACGTACCGGTTGTTGTTGTTGCCAACACAAATCGCGGTATGCTGTGCAATCCTTATCGATTTAATTCGTTTATTTAATAACCGTGGCGTGCTTTGTCGGGTAAATTCGCACTATTCCATTTCCAACAAAGGGCAATCGAATGGTGCACTTTATGAGAGGGCCAGGGGGTACGAGACCATCCCTTTAAAGGAGCATGGAAATCATTTGGAACATATATTTTTTCACCGCTTGATATGAACATACTACCTTCATAAACTGTTACGGAAAATATTTCCTTCGAAAAGCGCGAATTTCCTGAGAAAATTAGTTTGGAAGAATGCGCTCCGCGGCGACAGTCTCCCCCAAGCCGAGTCTGGCGTGTGGTGACGTCAGGCGTCCGAGCACTTCATTGGCTGCCGGAAACGTCCGCTCCCCGCCAGAATCGTCTGCTAGCTCAGGAATCGTGGCAACTTACCGACTGAGACGCTGTTGCTATTTATTTGCGTTTGACATTCACTTGCGTTCTTACATGATTTGTCTCGTAAGTTTTGCATAAAACAAGACTGCGGGCAGTGTAAAAGGTGTAGCCAGGCCTCTGTGTTGCAGTGACGGCCCGGGTTGAGGTGGATCGTACGCGGTTGTGATTTCTGTTCCGATTGTGCTGAGGTGTCGTTCATTAATGAACAGTATTGTGCCTGTGTGTGCAGCATATATATATGTGATACGACTAAATACGTTCCTGTCAGTTGGAGATTTATTCCATGTGCGTATGACCATTCAAAAAAGAAAATGATTATTTGACCATGTATTTTGGGGTTTCCCACAGATCGCTGGCAGATGAACTTTATTAACTTTATTTTGGTATTCATGTTGTAGTGTTTGTGGAGACATTACGCTCCTGGTATCACTAAGATATGGTAAGCGCAATGTTACACAGCTATGCGTTCATCGATCCGCTCTTTCGCCTCAGAGATGCCAGTGTCCATGCGGTTCAGAGCCCATTGTGTTGACCACAACACGGAGAAGTCATGATGGTCGGCAACATCTTCAAGTGAAAACACTGGTCACTGCGCCGCGTCTTCATGACTATGCATTTGTAAACAAGAAGAAGCACTATATTTCAATCCGAATGTTCGTTCACACTTAGCAGCATCACTTACCAGCCTCCGGTACATTCGTGTGGCGAAATCGAAGCTCGAGGAACTTAGCCTCCAACTCCATAAAACGTTTCGTCGAGAAGAGCAGACGTGTCGCCTAAAGAGTGTTCAATTCATCACCTGTCCTTCGCACGGCGTCCGATGAGCAACAACGCTTCCTTCCCGGACGGCTTGCCAGCGCGCGCCGGAGAAATCGCAAAAAATAAAGAAAAAGACGGCGCGGTCACATGACGTCAGCGGCTGACAGCCGAGTGAGGGGGCATTTCTGCCGCGAGATTCAAAGCTCCCTCGCGCTCCAGGATTGCGCGCTACGCTCAAACTTTTTGTGCGAATATGTATCACAGGGCTCAGAATCATAATTTCTACTTCTCCCGTCATATTTTATTCCGATCATTTCCATGGCTGGTAAGTGATGCTGCTAAGTGTGAACGAACATTCGGATTGAAATATAGTACTTCTTCTTATTTACAAATGCATAGTCATGAAGACGCGGCGCAGTGACCAGTGTTTTCACTTGAAGATGTTGCCGACCATCATGACTTCTCCGTGTTGTGGTCAACACTATGGGCTCTGAACCGCATGGACACTGGCATCTCTGAGGCGAAAGAGCGGACCGATGAACGACCGATACCAGGAGCGTAACGTCTCCACAAACACTACAACATGAATACCAAAATAAAGTTAGTAAAGTTCATCTGCTAGCGATCTGTGGGAAACCCCAAAATACATGGTCAAATAATCATTTTCTTTTTTGAATGGTCATACGCAGAATACAACACTGGCACATGGAATAAATCTCCAACGGACAGGAACGTATTTAGTCGTATCACATATATACAGGGTGTGTGCAGAAAAACATGACCCGCATTTTTACATGTAACTCGTTGTCTACTTAGCCGAGGAACTTCCAGTGGCGCACGACGGCGTATTTATGCGTGCGAAAGCTACAAAAAAATCCTGGAAGCCATACTCAGTGTAAAAAAATAAACAGAGCGCGAAAACATGGGCTTCCATGCATTAGAATAGGGCGGTCATGACAGTGCATTGTAGTGCATTTCCGTCTCATGAGAGTTATGTGCAGGCACCGCTAGGGGTACTGCCGATGAGCATCCATATGGGACATCGTTTCGATTTATGCACCGATAGCTCCCCCCAGCGGTACTTGAACACAACTCTCCTACGTGCACCACGTTGCCCTTTCACATACACCCTGTTGTCCACCGTGTTGCCCTATTCTGATGCACGGAAGCCGACGTTTTCGTTGTTCCGTTTATTTTTTAAGCTGGGTATGGCTTCCACAATTTTTCTACAGATTTCGCACGCATAAATGCGCCATCGTGCGCCAGCGGAAGTTCGTTAGTTAGGTAGGCAACAAGCTATGTGCCTAAATTCGGGTCATGTTTTTCTGCACACACCCTGTATATGCTGCACACACAGGCACAATACTGTTCACTAATGAACGACACCTCAGCACAATCGGAACAGAAATCACAACCGCGTACGATCCACCTCAACCCGGGCCGTCACTGCAACACAGAAGCCTGGCTACACCTTTTACACTGCCCGCAGTCTTGTTTTATGCAAAACTTACGAGACAAATCATGTAAGAACGCAAGTGAATGTCAAACGCAAATAAATAGCAACAGCGTCTCAGTCGGTAAGTTGCCATGATTCCTGAGCTAGCAGACGATTCTGGCGGGGAGCGGACGCTTCCGGCAGCCAATGAAGTGCTCGGACGCCTGACGTCACCACACGCCAGACTCGGCTTGGGGGAGACTGTCGCCGCGGAGCGCATTCTTCCAAACTAATTTTCTCAGGAAATTCGCGCTTTTCGAAGGAAATATTTTCCGTAACAGTTTATGAAGGTAGTATGTTCATATCAAGCGGTGAAAAAATATATGTTCCAAATGATTTCCATGCTCCTTTAACGACATGGGATAAAAAGTGGTGTATGGCGATATGGCACCTTTTGTAATGCTCTTTTCACACCGTTTGCTACAGTTTGCGGAATAGAAAAGGGTGTTATTCTTATAAGAATACGCCTGTTTTGAGCGAATAAAGGTGTAAAATGATTTACTCTGCTATTGGTGCCACCCGGAACACCAGAACGAACACCAGACATCCGTAGAAATCGCGTGGTTTCGTACGCAGCAACGATGCTAACCGACTTTCACAGCTGTGATCTTCTGGTGTATAAGCGGAAATTTTTTGAACCTGCAGGAGGGTGCCCGGCAGAACCCCCCCCCCCCTTTTTTTTTTTTCGTGCACAGAGGTCGGGCAAGGTGCCGGGGATTTCATGTTCTGACGTGAGTCAAATTTCTACGGGATTTTCATTTGTTCGAAGTGTTCATCACGAGCGTCAGCTTGGTAGACTTCTCGTAGAGGTCCTGAAACAGATTTGGAATGTTTCGAGAGGAGTGGGGCGGGGCTCAGTCCTTCAACCCCCGTAGCATTCGGCGCCAGTCTACCGATCACTCACACAGAGAGAAAGGCCGAGAGATCGCCCCTCATCGCGCAGACATTGTTACAGGCAGTGGCGTAGCCAGACCTCCAAGGTAGAGGGGGCTCGATACGAACCCCCCCCCCCCCCCCGCTGATCCTGGGTGACATACTTGTGCACACTGCAAAATGCAGATGCAAAAGAAAAAAGTAAAAAAAAAATGGAACGAAAATAATTGATTTGGACGTTCACAATACGATTACATGTATAGGCGGTCATGACCAGGGTTGGCTACCGGAAACGAGAAACGGTAATTACCGAAATTCAACAGGAAACGAAAATGGAAACGGAAACAAAATTGTTTTAGTTTCTACTACCAGAAACCGAAACGGAAACGAAATTAAAATGTGGTAACGTTAACGGAAAATTCGCACGACGTTTGCCTCAGTGTTTTCGCGTTAATATGAAAATTATATATATCCGCACTATTCTTCCAGTCATCATTCATTCATTCATGGACGCGAAAGTTTTGAGGACGTGTTATTTTTGCGCACGAGCGGATACTTTTGACTTAACGGCATGTATTTCCGCAACCTAGAGAGGCATCTACTTGCGGTGTATAAGATTCGTTACGAACTTTGCATTAAAGTCTTTAGTATTTGTGTTTGGTGTGGCTGTCATTTTGCATCCATTATGTAACTAGAATATCTGACATGAAAAAGCCAAAACCAGACAGTACGAGTTCGGGATGAGAAACAGAAACCAGTACCGAAATTACCTCGGAAACGGAAACGAAATTCTTAAAAGGAAACGGAAACAGAAACCGCTACCGAAAATGAAACAGAAACGGGAACGAAAAGCCGAGTTTTTCAGTTACCGGAACCGGAAACAATAATATTTTCAGTAACAAACCCTGGTCATGACCGATGAGGTGGTGTCACGAGATTGGAAGTATTTTGAAAAGCTAATAGTTTGCAAACTATTCAAGAGTGCTGCTTAGATAGACGCCATGAACTGCAAGAACTTTCGCCATCGTCACACTGCCCCCCCCCCCCCCCATATATTATATTCTCCTCGGATTTGCACGATTTGCGTGGGTCGGCAGGTAAGGGGGGTTCGAGCCCCCCTAGCCTCCCCGTGGCTACTCCACTGGTTACACGTTACGAAAATGTAAACATAACTTCTGAAGGGTTGCTGTTATTTTTCAAAAAGTGTCTGATAGTAATTAGTAACCCGTCTCTAATGCGTTATGTATAGTACTTCAACATGACGTCGTACCTGTCCGCCACTCCCGGACGGGCTCTCGCGCTTCTCCTCGGCGAACGTAGAAGGTCGCCTCTATATGAGTTTCTAAAAGTGTTCAGAATATTTAATTAGTGCGAAAAGTATGAATAACGGAGAGGTGATGTCTTGTGTGCGCCATCAAAATTCCAAGTTTTGCATGGCGGTATCTTAAAATCTGGTATACTCTAAAAACAGAACTTCACCGCAAAGCACGCTGTGAGCCATCCATTGCCACAAAAGATAGGGTTATCACTTCTGATTCGAATAGAGAGATGGGCGTACTCCTTTTGGTGGCAATTTGGATATATGAAAATTGCCACAAAAAGGCGTACGCCCCCATCTCTCTTCGAATCAGAAGCGATAACCCTATCATTCTTGGCAATGGTTGACGCACAGTGTGCTATGCGGTGAAATTCTGTTTTTAGAGTGTAGTTATGTTGCACTTTACAGTCCGTTTAATCAAGTTCATCGAGTTAAGCATTTGTCGTGTTATATCTCAGAATAATGTCTGTTTGACTGAAATGTGGAAAAGTTGAAAGAACGGGGCGTACGCCTTTTTGTGACAATTAACATTTCTGCATAAGTGTGTCTCCCGTTTTTAACAAATCAGGGGAGAGAACGATGTCATTCGGAATGATGGTTGACTAGGAGCGTGCTATGTGGTGAAGTTCATTTTTAAGGGTGCACCATGATCAATATTTATTTCAGTCCTCAAAAGTGGAACGCCGTCTTCACTGCGTGCCGCTAAGTGGCGTGAGTGGCACACTTTTATTGTTAAACGCACCATGGAATGATTCTCGCTAATTCCGACTACTCTGCAGGAAACCATTCTCATGATCCCTCATTATCGTACACACGTCGACTTTTAACCGTATTCAGTACAACGGGGGCGCAGTTATCAGACAAAAATAGAAGGGCGTGACCGCTGGATCTATGATTTCGAAGCGAGCTTACGTCATCGCCATCCAATTCTCTCAGGCAACTGTGAACGACGAGGAGGACACACCCCGCAGGACCATGTGGGTGCAAGGTTTTCGTTCTGGACAACAACCATGTCGTATATATGCCGTCCAAATCACTTGAAATATGACGAAAGGCAAATTGTCAGCGATGGAGGAACAGTTTATGCGACACACACAGCGTCTATGTATCGTTCGGTACTCAGCAGCTTGTAAAATGTCACCGACGGAGGTATGTTCTGCCGAAAAAGAAGTTCAAAGAGGAAAACGTCCTCCAGTAACCATGCTGACAGTGAACGGCTATATTACATTTCTCGTATTGTTCTGTGTCAATGGTTAGATACAATTTTGTCACCAGGTCAAATTAAAACATATTTTATGGCGAAGTATGCAAGCTTGTTTGAAAATTTTGCAGTTTGCTCGCAAAAGCCCGTCCACGAATCAGCAGCATGTTCTGTGCATGATGTCCCGGCCAGTTCGTCTCGGACGCGGGCCGTATAGCAGCTGCCGTTCACGCCCCTGGTTAATATAGAATATGTTCGGTACTTGAGCCATTTTCAACTTCACATTTCACAGAGTGAACGCTTTAGTACAGGGAAACAAATTAAAAATGATCGTGGGCTTGTCAAATATCCTTTCATGGTTCCTTTAAAGTGCCAGTCCGGTCGAAAACATAGGTCAGGGAAACACCGCCTTATGATCCTTGGGGCAAGGAGTATGCGAGGGAGAAAAACGAAACCGGATGTCTTGAGAGGAGTATTTTTTATTCGATATCCCGAAAACCACGCCATTTTGTCAGCTGACACTTTCCACCCAGCATGTAAGCCTCCGTGGCAGTTGGAAAAATTCAACTTCCGGTTTTCCCGGACTGTCCCGCTAAGCTTCCGACACACCAGCAAAGTTGGATAACTAGCACTGACGATATGTGGCCGTGGGCAGACAGCAACACACCGTTCGCGGCAGTCGCCGCACTAACAATTCAGTTCGATGTTCGCTACTAAGCATTACTTTCCCTCGTGCCGTTATTCGGTACGGAACTCTCCGCAGTCTTGCATGGCAACGACAAGCACGAAGAGCAATCCTTAACGTTACGTGATTTCACAAGCAGGAGATGGCATACTCTAGTTCTTGTTTTAATCCTAGCTTATATGGGAGCTAGTCCTTGTGACTGGTCTTCCGCCTCGATGCCAATACAGAAGTGATATTTTTAAATGCCCAGCCAACCTGTGTTGCACTGTTTCAAGTTCTTGTAAGACCTCAGGTTCAAATCCTGGGAGTTGTTTTTAGACAGTGCAGGGGTCTCAGCTGTCAACTGGCCACGAGTATTCAGCCGCTGTAGTGCTGTGCTGCGACAACTTAAGTTTGTTGACCTGCTGATCACTTTTCGGGTACGGCCGTTAGCAGCATGGTATTACAGTCGCTTGTGGATTTTAGCTCCTGTTCCATCCCCGCCAGCGGTAATACAAGCTGCTATCACACGACACGCGTGACGCTTTCTGTGGGGCGGACCGTTGAATGGGTCTGTAGGTCTCAACTCCACGGAAGCCGTGAGCTGGGTGGCTTGAGAGTACCAGCTGTGCCAGAAAAGTGCTTAGTGCTTCACTCGCGTATTATCTTTGTAGCACTCTGTGCGTCAGAGCACCCGGCCTGCGCATTAGTGGAGCATTTCCTAGGATACGCCACCACGTGGTTCCTCGAAAGTCCCGAGCTTCGCCCCAGGGCGGAAGTACTCTCTGCTTATTTTTGTGCTTGTGTTCCTGTCTGTTGCGTGTCGAATGCCCAGATGAAGACATTTCCTTGTGGAGCGTCCGTGATTATCAACGCCGCCTACAGGGAAATTCGACTGGGTCCCGCAAGGCCAGCAGTGCCAACGAAATTCGCCTGGCACGTATCACTGCTGGCTGGCTTCATGCACGGCACGCTAGTCTCCAGTGGAAGCTGGCCAATGGTGTCCTCCCACTGCGTGAACGTTTGCACCGTTTTCGGAGGTGTCGCACGGACCGTTGTCCGTCTTGTGGCATGTCTGAGACAGCAGAACATTGTTTTTTGCGATATCATATTCCACTTTTACTGTGGAGTAGGGCGGCGCAAATATTTGGGCTCCCAGCAGTTGGGCCACCGTTGGTATTGGGCCACCGTAAGGTACCTGGAGCATTTGCCGGTCGCACGCGCACAGCGAAAGCAACTAGCATTGCTGATTTCGGAAATCAACTTCCAAATTTGGATTCGCCGGTGCCGGCTGTCTTTTGGTGGCCCAGATATTAGGAGCATGGCTATTTTTCAGGCAGTGAGAGCCGGTCTGAGTGCGCATGCATATCATCCGTCAGCAGTCACTATTTCGGTCTGTGGAGTGCTGCCGCCACTGGCTTACACCGACTCCGCTCTTTGATCGTGATCAAGGTGAGTGGCATATCAGGTTCTAGTAAGCCCACTAGGACTGTACTGCTCCCCCGTAACGACTCTTCCGGAGTTTCAGGTTTCGCAGGGAATGGTACAGCTCCGGTCAACCTTCATAATAACACTGGGAAAAATTCGGTCTGATTTCCGAGCGCGATAACAGCCACCCTTTGAGAACTGGGGTACTGGGGTGAACAAATCCTTGCGTTAAACGAACTGAATAATTATGTTCAATTAACATTTACCCATGGCCCCAAGTGTTGTTTTGACCGCGCTCGGGAACGAGACCACATTTTTTCCAGTGTTATTATTAAGGTTGACCGCAGCTGTACCTACAAAAGCAATCTCCCTTTGGAGCGTTCTTATCTGGTATGTAAGATATAGTTTGTGTAAAAGAGGCGACCTCCATAGGTAGTTATCTTGCTTGATGACAATAAAAGCTCTTTATCAGTTCTGTTCCCTCCTGCGCGTCTTCACTCGGGATACCTGTTAAAGTTGAATTACGCATACTGGGCTACTATTTCAATAGTCGGGGAATCGCAGTATCATCGTGGATGCGCATTCACCAACGTAGCATTCCTGTTCTCCGTGAATTCAAGGGTGTGGTTCTTCCACTTACTTGTATGGCCCGGCTGGCGGTGTCGTGGTTCTTAAGCAAGTTTTCGTACTATGGTACTATATCACTTCCGCCACGTCAGATCTTTCTTACTGTGACCCGTATTGCTTTTCAGTTCATATGGGGTAACAGTGTGGAATGGGTGTCACGCGCGCGTCATTACCAGTCGCGGGAGGTTGGTGGCTTGCGAGTGCCACATGTAAAAGTGAACTGCCTGGCTTTAGGCATAAAGGTCATTTTTGATGCCCTCAGTGACCCTAACCATCCTGCACACGACCTTTTCATGTACCATTGTTCTACCAACTAGCTCACAGCAGCTTCGGCTGATCGACATTACGCGCTTTAGCAACGCAACGCGTTTGCACCGCGTCACTGCTTGGATACTACGTTTCATTAAAAACGCAAGACGCGCGAGAACGCAAGGACCGTTAAGTACAAACGAAATACAACGAGCGTAGACGTATTGGATCAGACGAGCTCAAGAGTCTGCATACACAACTCAGCTTTTCTGTACTCATGAAAAAAAGGCGCTACCTCGAAATTCCAAGGCTCCCGCGAACCAATACGCGAATAGGATACGACGCGAGCGTGAAAAACATTCCTTACATATCAGAACCGTTCAAGTTATAAGTTTTTCAGGAACACATAGTTTCTATATACCTTTAACATTCGTTTTACAGTCCCTTTAGGGGGTCGACCAAATTACAAGTATTGCCCCATCTATACTCTAAAAACTGAACTTTACAGCGTAGCACGCTCTGTGCCAACCACTGCCACGAATGATAGGGTTATCGCTTCTGATTCGAGGAAGGAGGGAGGCTACGCCTTTTTGTGTCAATTATCATGTATCCAAACTGACACAAAAAGACGTACACCCCCGTCTCTTTTCGAATCAGAAGCGATAACTCTATGATTCGTGGCAACGGTTGGCGCAGAGCGTGCTATGCGGTGAAGTACAGTTTTTAGAGTGTACTATACAGGGTGTTTCACGAAAGACCCCCGGCTGAATAATTCGTCAACGGGTGGCACCATCGAAGGAATTTCTTTTCGGTGAAGATCCTTGGCACATCGGCTATGAACTGGTTAGTGAATGGCCCATTTGCATATTCCCATACGCTCACGAATTAAATAAGCATCCTATACTTTTAAAAATGAGTTTCACAACATAGCACGCTCCTAGCCAACCACCATTCCGAATGACAACGTTCTCGTCCAACATTTGTTCAAAAGGAACGCCGTTTTTGTGACAAGTATGAACAACATAAGTGTCACAAGAAAGGCGTACGACTCCCATTTTTAGCAAATCAGGGAAGATAACGATATCATTGGAGATTACGGTTGGCTAGGTGCGTGCTATGCGGTGAAGTTGATTTCTTAGAGTGTAACTTTTAACTCTTACTTCGCACGCATAGGGAACCACTGCTTTACGCATCGTGACCTCTAGCTAAAAATATTTCAAGAAAAACACCGCGTCCACACCTAACGATTTTTCCGACTAATTAATCGGTTTCGGTGTACAGTGTACGGTGTGCACCAATTCGGTAGCAGTGCACCAATTCGATCTTTGTATCAGCTATGCGGCTGTCCATTTCGCCTTCATCTGCCTGGTTGTCGCACGGGGGCGACGGAAGATTCGGACCAGCAGCATGGCCGAGTGGGTTAGGCGTCTCGCTCTTTGGTGTCGTGCTTACAGGGAGGGGGTGGGTTCGACTCCTACCACCGGCTGTGCTGTCTGAGGTTTTCCCTGGGTTTTCCGAAGACTTTCCGGACGAATGTCGGCACAGTTCACGCTGAAGTCGGCACAGGACGCATACTAACCCCCCTGTCCCCCACTCCTTCCTGCTGTCCTTTCTCCATCTGTCCTCATCTGTACGCCGCTCATAGCCACAGTTGCTTCGCGCCGCTAACGCGAAAACAAAAAAAAAAAAAGAACAGGAAGATACCGAACAGCCACAAGAGACGCTTTGGTATCCCTTCTCAACACGACAAACATTTTGACGCTGACCGTTCCGTAGCTGAGATAGCGCGCTCTTATCATGGATGATGACGAATGCGCCGGGAGCGCTGTGAACTAGTGGGGTACACTCTTAAAAATTAACTGCAGCACATAACCCGCTCCTAGCCAACCATCATCCCCAATGAGAGCGTTCTCGCCGATTTATCGAAAACGGGAGCCTTTCGTTTTATTTTTATTTTTTGTCCTTATGTCGAGCATAATTGATACGAAAAAGGCGCACGCCTCCCATACTCATCCTATCAAGGGAGAGGACGTTGTCATCCGGGATGATGGTTGGCCACACTCTTAAAACAAAGCTTCACCACATAGCACACTGAAAGCCAAGCACTGTACAGAGAGATACCTCTATCACTCTTTATTTGCGGAAAGCGCGGGGCGTACGCCTTTTTGTGACAATTAACATTTCTGCATAAGTGTGTCTCCCGTTTTCAACAAATCAGGGGAGAGAACGATGTCATTCGGAATGATGGTTGACTAGGAGCGTGCTATGTTGTGAAGTTCATTTTTAAGGGTGCACCATGATCAACATTTATTTCAGTCCTGAAAAGTGGAACGCCGTCTTCATTGCGTGCCGCTAAGTGGCGCGAGAGACACACTTTTATTATTAAAGGGACCATGAAATGATTTTCGCTAATTCCGACTACTCTGCAGGAAACCATTCTCATGATCCTTCATTATCGTACACACGTCGACTTTTAACCGTATTCAGTGCAACGGGGGCGTAGTTATCAGACAAAAATAGCAGGGCGTGACCGCTGGATCTATGATTTCGAAGCGGGCTTACGTCATCGCCATCTAATTCCTTCAGCCAACTGTGAACGACGAGGAGGAACAGCCTGCAGGACCATGTGGGTGCATGGTTTCGGTTTGGACAACAACCATGTCGTATATCTGCCGTCCAAATCACTTGAAATATGACGAAAGGCAAATTGTCAGCGATGGAGGAAGAGATTATGCGACACACACAGCGTCTATGTATCGTTCGATACTCAGCAGCTCGTAAAATGTCACCGACGGAGGTATGTTCTGACGAATAAGAAGTTCAAAGAGGAAAACGTGCTCCGGTAACCATGCTGACAGTGAACGGCTATATTACATTTCTCATAGGGTTCTGTGTCAATGGTTAGATGCAATCTTGTCTCCAGGGCTATTTCATGGCGAACCATGCGAGCTTGTTTGAAAATTTTGCATTTTGCTCTCAAAAGCGCGTCCACGAATCAGCAGCATGTTCTGTGCATTATGTCCCGGCCAGTTCGTCTCGGACGCGGATCGTATAGCAGCTGCCGTTCACGCCCGATATTAATATAGAATATCTTCGGTATTTGAGCCATTTCCAACTTCACATTTCACAGAGTGAACGCATTAGTACAGGGGAACAAATTAAAAATGATCGTGGGCTTGTCAAATATCCTTTCATGGTTCCTTTAAGCTTCCGGCACACCGGCAAAGTTGGATAACTAGCACTGACGATATGTGGCCGTGGGCAGACTGCAACACACCGTTCGCGGCAGTTGCCGCACTAACAATTCTCGAGTTCAGCTTGGTCACGTCCCATCCTACAGTTGGCAATACGAGTTCAACTTGGTCACGGCCGCCTCCATACGTGGCTCTCCTGCTTGATGACAGTACACACACACAACTTGGTCACGGGTCAGGGTGACGGTTATTTCGGTTCTGGACCCCATTCCCGATACCGCGATAGAGACGGCACTCACGGGATATGGGGGGCCAGTCACCAAGGTGAGCCGTGAGACATTCCTTCAGAAGGAATTGGAAGGAATCGAAACAGGGAACCGTGGTGTTCTTATGGAGATGCGATCCCCTGTTCCGAATTTCATCAGCGTACGCGGTAGGCGCTTGACCATCAATTACGATGGCCTGAAGCGCGTGTGCATGCGTTGCAACGCGGAAGGTCACTTTAAGAAGGCCTGTGTGGCCCCGCTTTGTACCCGCTGTGGTGAGGTTCGGCATGAGAGTTGCGATGCCTTGTGTAGGCGTTGCGGTGGAGACCACACCGTGTCCGAGAGTTCGGCTGCAATGTGGTCTTCCCGTGTTGGGACTAGTCGCGTGCCACCGAAAGCACCCGTTGTGCCGGCTGTGCAGGCTGCCAGTGCGGACACCCCAACCGTAGTTGTGTCTCGTGAATATGAGCATCCCGTTATAGAAGCTGTTAGTGTGGCGGCTGCGAATGAACGTGGTGTTGGTGACCCTACACCTGACATAGTCGTGGCGTCATCCACCAGCTAGCCTGCATTTACGCCATTCTGTCAGTCGCGGCGTCTCCCGACAATGCTTCTGCCAGTGGTGAGGTCATTGTCAAGGGAGCTGCTGTACTCATACTGCGGCAGTGGTCCCAGTTAGTGACGGGGATGCTGGTGATACTGGAGTTGGGGGTGATGGGGACAGTGTAGCGTCTTCTAGCTCCGACAGGTTGGTTATTGACCTAGAGTTAGATGAGGAAGGTGCATTTGCTGCCGCGATGGATTTCATCGAATCTGCAGCGAAGAGGAAGCGCCAAGCATCCGAGGGGTCTGCAGCGCGAGATTCCTAACTAGCCTGTTCGCGTCCTCAATTTTTCTCTTAATCTCCCTATTCAGTCTTGCCACACTAAATGTACGTGGGCTCAGCAGGGAGGTGAAGCAGTTAGAAGTTATCGAGTGGGCAAGGTCTGCTCGCGTAGACATCCTTCTCCTGCAAGAAACCGGGTTCCTGTCCGGTCGGGCTCTAAAGTCTTTAGAGGTTTCGCATGGGCTCAAGGCGTTCTTTAGCTGTGGTTCGCCCCACAGAGCTGGCGTGGGAATTTTAGTTTTTCAGTCGTTTCGGGGATCTATTAGGTGGTTCGACACGGACACCGAGGGAAGGGTGGTCGCTGTCGAGCTGGAACATGAGTGTAAAACACTGCGTGTTGTTAATGTTTACGCCCCCGTGCGCTGCGGTGAGCGATTTTTTTCGCAGAATTTACACGTTTTTTTACGGAATCCGAACTTAATATTTGCAGGCGATTTTAACTATACGATAGACCACCAGCACGGCCGGCAGGCGAACAGAGAGCTGGTGGTGAACTCGATTGGTTTAGTTGATACTTGGTCCCACGTGCACGGTAATGCATATGAGTTCACCTGGGTTAACACACGTGGCCACCACAGCCGACTAGATAGATTTTGTGTCTCGCCAGGCTTGACAGACTTCATCTCTATAGTTGTGCGACCCGACCTGCTGGGGATCTTAGAGATCATCACGGCGTTCTTTTGTCCCTACTGGCCTGCTCAATTTTCGATCTGGTTGTTGTTTTTGGCGGCTGAACGTGTCCTTGCTCGAGGATCCCGAAATTAAAAGTGATATGCAAGATTGGTTATCGGAACAGTGTTCCCACCAGATTTTGGGCCAGATCACTGGGAGGCTTTGAAGCAGGGAGCAGCACACCGTCTTCGGTCTTGGGGGAGACAGCGTGCCCGTGAACATCGGCAGTGTAGAGATGCACTCAGGCAGACATTAGCTATTCTTCGCCACCCTGGCTCTCGCAGCCATGATACTGCCTCTGAGATAGAGGATGTGCATAGGCGCCTTGCGTCTCTTCGTATGCACTCTTGGCGCAAGTTCGTAGCGCAAAGAAACGTCGAGCGCTGGTGTCGGGAAGCTTATAGCTCCCACATGCTATTTCGGCGCTATGTGACAGGAAATCTGGGCTCGAGTATAGCCGAGCTCCGGTCAGCTGACGGCTCACTTCTAACCGAACCAGATGATATTCAAGCAGCGATGCGTGAGCATTGCGCGGCCCTTTACGAGGAGTCATCACCCGACCAGCCCGTTATCAGCCGAGAGTGCCCACTGCCGGAGGAAAAGATAGAGCATGTACACTCTAAATCGTTTCACACCTTTCAAGGTGTAAAATAGGTGTATTAACAAAGATCACACCCCTTTCACACCCTACAACTTTGTTTTGGAAGTTTCTGAGGGTGTAACAATGGTGTACTACACCCTCAGGTGAAATATGGTCATAAGTGTGTCGCCTGGGTGTATAAAGGGAGTATGTTTATTTTCGTTCACATTAACAAAAGTAAATATATGCGACAACAGGGAACGGGAAATTACATTACAAAAGTGCATGGCGTGGATTTACAACACGTCTACCATCAGATAATATATGCAGATTTAGAGGGTCTGTTGAGATAGTGCTTAAATTTCTTAAAACACGTTCCTCCTCATTGCAAGACAGAACAAATACATGACAGTGCTCATCATACTCAACTGCAGTTAATGTTTGTATGAGAAAAATGGTATCAGAGATAATAACATATATGCCTGTAATCTCAACGAGCACGGGTAAGTCCTCCTCGGAAGGTTCTTTTGCAACAACACAGCCAACAGCAAATGTGTTATCATTACCAACTGCACTTTTCACATAGACTATAGATTCTGCGTGTATATCACGGTCATGAATGTAACTCTGAATTGCTTCTGGGGCATGTTGAAGTACTATCTCCTTGGAATCATCAGTAGATGTGGCATTTCGGATGAAGGGTTGCGACCACACATACATTTGATAATATTTATGTCTTCTTGCTAATGAAAGGGTTATGTTGTTAAAATTTAGAGTTTTTCTAGCAACATCTTTAAAATGCCAGTGTTTCCCTTCGAAACGCATGTACCATAGAGTTAGGAGAGGACCAAACATCTTGATGAGTCGCGGTTAATGAACGATGTAATGCATTTTACAGGGGTTAGATATTTGTGGGTACCACACTGCAAATCCTTGAAGAAACGAATAAATGCAACGTTCTAAGTAATTAACATGCACATGGGGGAGGTGCCTGCTCATGAGAAGGTCTGCAATTTCACGAAAGGCTGTATACAGCTGCCATGCTTCATTGCCATGCACAGCTGCCATGCCATACAGGACTGTCTGTTTGTCGGCTGTATATGTTTACACATATTTAATCACCTTGATGTGCATACATACATGGACCTCAATGTGATTATATGCAATATGCTGGTAATTGTGAATACACAGTTACCAGGATATTGCCACGAACCCAGCAGTTTTATTCAGCGTTACACCCTTTACACCCCAATTGCCATGAGGGTGTTAAAATACACCTTAAAAGGTGTGCGCCATGAACATTTTGATTTACACCATTTAAGGTGTAAGACGATTTAGAGTGAGGCTCGGGGCCGCTCACGCAACAAGAGATTCTAGCAGCTGTCTCCTCAATGCCGAACGGAAAGTGTCCCGGCGTTGATGGCCTCCCAGTTGAGTTCTACAAACGTTTCTGGAGGGTAATTGGTAATTCCTTGACTCGGGTATTTAATCTATGCTTGTCCCGAGGAATGCTATGTTCTAGCATGCAGAGTGGAGTTGTTGTCCTCTTGTGCAAGGACCCGTCCAGAAAACGAGATCCGGATGCATACCTGCCTATCACTCTATTCGCGTGCGACTACACAATCTTAGCCAAGGCACTTCTTTTGTGTGTTTCGCCGCACTTAGAAAAGGTGCTACACTCTAAATATTTTCACACCTTTAAAGGTGTAAAATTGGTGTATTCTCATGTATTACACCTATTTTACACCCTAGAACCTTGACTTTTCGAGGGTGTAACTATGGTGAATTACACCCTTTTATGAGACATTGTCAGGAGGGTGTGATGAGGGTGCAACAGAGGGTGCATATGGAGGTGGGACAGGCTCCATTACACAGGCTAAATGTATTCCTGTTCCTATGCAGTGTTGGAGTGCTTGTGGTACTCAGAACTTAAGCTTGTGATACAAGTTGTGATATAAAGACCAAATGCACAGTTACTCAACATTTGGTACACTGTCATCTAACCCCTCAAGGTTAGATGACTGGAAAATATAAAATTACTACTCTGTGATAAAGCTGTATTAAGTGATACGTTTGAATACCTTCATGCCTACGTAATGTAGGATATGTATGCGGCATGGCATAATGTCAACCTAATAAAAGCATAACTATTCAGTTCCTGTGATTGTGTCTGATATGTATGATCTTTAGAAAAAATCTTCCCGTAAACAACACCGCAAGCGATGCTGCCCCGACGACCGTTTTATGGGCCGCGCGATATGTATGATGCCCACATATACCCACATCAATCACCTATAACATGTGTGTGTGTTGTGCAACATGTGTCTGCAATGTCCTATTTTTGCTTCACACAGGGTAGAGCTGAGTAGTATACCTGGAAAGTATTACAAGTTCAGTGTGAGAAAAGTATATTCTTGGCTTTTTAAAGAATATTTTGCATGGCTGTGATCGAAGAGTGATGCCAAGATAGCCACAATGACACTCCAAAGTACCAAGCATGTGCCTTCTGTAAAAACTAAAAACACTATATTTTCGCAGTGAAGCTGTAATAATTTCCAGCTGCCTCTTCTATGGTTTGCAGGTTACATTACACCCTTCCATACATTTACACCCTTGATTTATTGAGGGTGTTCCGTTACGCCTTAAAAGGTGTGCGCCATGCACATGTTCTTTTACACCCTTTAAGGTGTAAAATTATTTAGAGTGTACACCCGTGCCAGGCGTGTTCGGTCCCTGGCAGGTCGTCAGACCTCCACAGGATAGCGCTACGTGATGCCATCCATTGGATAATGTGTTCACGCAGAGCAGCAGTGGTGGACTCCTTCGATCAGTCGAAGGCATTCGATCGTGTGCGCCACATGTACTTATTTTCAACACTGAGGGCATATGGTTTCGCCGATGGTTGGGTGTGCTTCGTTGAGGTGTTATACAAAGGCGCAAAAAGTGTCGTTTCCGTAGCTGGTGGTCTATCGTCTCCGTTTGACGTTACGTGTGGTGTCCGACAAGGACGCCCTCTCTCCCCCGCCTTGTATGCCCTTGCCATCAACCCTTTCCTCGGGAGGCTGTGTTCTCTCTCAGTTATCCTAAGGCTACCTAATAGATGCCCACCGCCTGGGTTTGCGTACGCTGATGATGTCTCCGTCATACTACCGCACGAGAGTTCCCTAGAGCCAGTGTTGAAAGCGTTCGAAGACTACGGTACAGTTTCTGGGGCAAGATTGAATAGGTCCAAATGTGTCGCTCTTTTTTTAAATGTTCAGCGAACCTGTGCTGCACCGTTTCAAGTTCCTGTAAGACCTCAGGTTAAAATCCTGGGAGTTGTTTTTGACCGTGCAGGGGTCTCAGCTGTCAACTGGCCTCGAGTATTCAGCCGCTGTAGTGCTGTGCTGCGAGAACTTAAGTTTGTTGAACTGCCGATCACTTTCCGGGCGCGGCTGTTAGCAGCATGGTATTACAGTCGCTTGCGGTTTTTAGCGGCTGTTTCATCGCCGCTAGCGGTAATGCAAGCAGCTATCACACGACGCGCGTTCCGCTTTCTGTGGGGCGGATCCGTTGAATGGGTCTATAGGTCTCAACTCCTCGGAAGCCGTGATCTGGGTGGCTTGGGAGTACCGGCTGTGCCAGAAAAGTGCTTGGCGCTTGAGTCGCGTATTCTCTTTGAGGCGCTCCGTGCGTCACAGCACCCGGCCTGCGCATTAGTGCAGTATTTCCTAGGATGCGCCACCAGGTGGTTCCTCGAAAGTCCCGAGCTTCGCCCCAGGGCGGAAGTACTCCCTG